>NW_026571140.1:34610094-34636681 GCF_026225935.1 Boleophthalmus pectinirostris
CCCAGGACTAACCCAGGACTAAACCAGGACTAACCAGGACTAACCCAGGACTAACCAGGACTAAACAGGACTAAACCAGACTAAACCAGTAACTACCCAGGACTAAACCAGGACTAAACCAGAACTAAACCAGGACTAACCCAGGACTAAACCAGAAACCAGGACTAAACCAGAACTAAACCGGACTAACCCAGGACTAAACCAGGACTAAACCAGAACTAAAGGACCAGAACTAAACCCAGGACTAAACCGGACTAAACCAGGACTAAACCAGGACTAAACCACCCAGGACTAAACCAGGACTAAACCAGGACTAAACAGGACTAACGATTCCAGGACTAACCCAGGACTAACCAGGACTAACCCAGGACTAACCCCAGACTAAACCAGGACTAAGGACTAACCAGGACTAACTCAGAACTAAACCAGGACTAACTCTAGGACTAACCCAGGACTAACTCAGGACTGATTCCAGGACTGAACCAGGACTAACCCAGGATTAACCCAGGACTAACTCAGGACTGATTCTAGGACTAACCCAGGACTAACCCAGGACTGACTCAGGACTGATTCCAGGACTAACTCAGGACTAACCCAGGATTAACCCAGGACTGACTCAGGACTGATTCCAGGACTAACCCAGGACTAACTCAGGACTGATTCCAGGACTAACTCAGGACTAACCCAGGATTAACCCAGGACTAACTCAGGACTGATTCCAGGACTGAACCAGGACTAACCCAGGACTAAACCAGGACTAAACCAGGACTAACCCAGGACTAAACCAGAACTAAACCAGGACTAACCCAGGACTAACCCAGGACTGATTCCAGGACTGGACTAACCCAGGACTAACCCAGGACCCAGGACTAATCTAGGACTGATCCCAGGACAGAACCAGGAGGACTAAACCAGCACTGAACTATGACTCAAACAGGACTAAAACCAGGACTAAACCAGAACTGAACCAGGACCCACTGTCCGGACGGTCTTGGCGGTGCGTCCACGTAGACCGTCGGGTGACTGCAGGCGAAAGGACAGACATAAAGCTCCGCCTTTCACTCAGGTAAGCGCAGCCTTCGCCCGATCGCACTTTGTGGACACCCTGCTCCACGGGCTCAGGGTTTTTTTCTCTCTTAAGTCTTGGTTTAGACCTGGTTTAGTCCTAGTTTAGTCCTGACCCGCCCCTGTTTAATTACTACGAACCTGTAAAATTCCAGAAGGTTAAAACCCACCTGTTTCAGCAAATATTTGCCGATATTTGAGAAAGTCTGCATTAGATTTACTCAAACCGGGAAGAGGAACCACAGCTCAAGTCAGAGTAAAGTCTGCTCCTAGAAAAGTACAGTTTCGTTAAAAAGTTACTAAAGGAATAACTGAGTAAATGTAACTGAGTAAATGTCACAGAGCATTACCCACCTGGTCGTCGTATGAGCTTCCACTGATCTGGGTTTATGGACGACTTGAAGAAGCTCGTCTGCTCCACACTCTTGTTCTCGGACTGGAGCAGATGGTATTTCACATTCTCGTGTTGCACTAGATCCGTGCACTTGTGGAGAGTGGGTGTGCGGCAGGAGCAGTGGCAGCGGCGGCCTGAACTTTTCACCTGGTGCCACCGGAGCTGTCATCTCAGTTTTTTTTAAGAAGAAGAAGAAGAAGAAGAAAAAACACCATCGTACTGTTGTTGCTCCGGTCTCTTGCACCTCGCAGGACGCCGGCTGGAAGGTGAAGTTTAAAGGACTGTACTGATTTTTACAAACTTACAAACACAAATAAACAGAAGTGTTTAAATTTAAACAACTTCTGCGTTCTGAGCGTCCTAATTATTCACCATGAGGAGTTTATGAGCACTTTTCACAACTTTCAAAGACCAGAGGAGTTTTGCAGTTTCGCGGTAAAGGTCAAAATGAGAGTGTGCACTGTCCCCATCTAACTATAGCATATTTATTATGCAACAAGAAGCAACACTAGTGTGTGGTTTGCATGCTAGCTGTTGGCAAAAATATGGCGCCATTTAGAAGATATTCTGGAGCAAACTATGTATTAATATGTTAAATAAGGCTGCGTTCAGACTGCAGGGTTTAAAGCTCAATTCGGATTTTTTTGTGAAATCCGATGTTTTTGCGAGGTCGTTCACATTTCCAATTAAATGTGACTTGTATGCGATCGCCAGTGTGAACTTTAAACACCCCAAAGTGTTTACGGATGTCGCCTAAACATGGAGCATTGAGCACCTGGACATTTTAAAGTTGCTGTTGTACCGGAGCCAGAACATGAACAGATTATTTGTTTTAAGGACGAGATTGAGAAGGAGATGGACGAGGTTTTTGACCATGACGTTTTGTGCATTGCGTTTTCGCCCGTCATGGTTGTGGCTTTCTTCCAATTTCTGCCCACTTCAGCGCAGAATAGTGACATTTATCACTTGTTGCTGACGTGTAGGTGGGATGAATGTGACCTGACCGTTCAGACTGAAGTCACATGTCAAAAGATCAGAAATGTATCAGTTTGAGGAGCACATATCCAAGTGTCCTGGGTCGCATTTGAAAAAAAATGTAACTGTGTCGTTCAGACTCATTAAAAGATCGGATAAAGGAGCATAGGGGCGAAAAAATCGGATTTGGGTCACTACAGGCTACAGTCTGAATGTAGACTAAGTTTCAGTTTAGTTTTTGACACACTGGTGGATCAATAGAGTTTGTCTCAGGGCCTGTTTAACACGAGAACGCGTTGCGGGTAAGAACGACAAATTATTTTATTGGAAGTGTCTTCCGTTTAGACCAGGGGTGTCAAACTCATTTTGTTCCGGGGGCCATATCCAACCGACTTTGATCCCAAAGGGGCCGGATCAGAAAACTCATGTCATATAAACCCCAAAAATGAGTTCAAATATTTGTGCAGAGAAACACAAATCTATTACAGAAATCTTTTTTAATTGATGAACTCTTTCTTTGTTCATAACATGATAATATTTTGTAAACCTGAAACTTTAAGAAAAATGAAATTTCAATTAAACATTTTAACATGAACTTGGATGCAAACAGGAATAAGTCAATTTCTCTTGTAAAATCCTGCACTCGGCTCCACTTTTCTCATGTTGGACATTTTTCTGATGAGGGTGTCACGGTCAACAGTCAAAACGATCGTCCTTTAAGAGCGTTTGGAAAGAGACAAGTCTTCATTTGTGCTGCTCTGGTGGGAGGGGCCACGTACAGAGACGCTGCTGTGATAAACACCACAGAAAATTAACAAGATTTTAATAGAAACTTTAATTAAAAATATTTTAGTAGAAAATCAGCTGAGGGCCAGATTAAAGGTCTTGGAGTTCCGGATCTGGCCGCATGTTTGACACCTGTGGTTTAGACAGTGACGGCGTTTTTGAAACAACCCTCCAGAGAGGAACAGTTAGAACAGTTAGTTTAAGCATTTCTGTCTACACTGCCCAAGACACAAAACTCTGGACAGATCTGCTCAGGTCGTGTACGCGTTTACGTCACAAACATCACCACCGAGCCCAATCAACCCAATCGAATTCCACACACTTTTGTATCACCGTATGCTCGCAGATTTCCTCCATAAAACACTCGTCTAAACGCGGAATAAAAAGTGAAGACGCGATGCCAATTTTGCGTCTTCTGTTCAGACCGTCATCATATAAACGTAGTCTAAATCTAGTCCCTCCTGGATCCTCCCCGGGACCTCTTCCTGGTGGGACATGCCCGGAACATCTCCCCAGGGAATCGTCCAGGAGGCATCGGGAACAGATGCCCGAGCCACCTCAGCTGGTTCCTCTCCCCATGGAGTTTATTTTATCATTTTTTGCCAACTAACCTCACAAAAGGCAGCAGTACTGGTTTGGTCTAAAGTCTTTCCCTGCCTTTTCACTGACTCATAATCTCCTAAAACTGATTTAATATTGATCATTGTGTTGTTTTGTGATCTCACGTTTCCTTTCGAGTTTACATTTCTCCACATTAGCATCAGAAACAGTTCGGCGGCAGGTGGTAAAACGCACTGTACATAAGGTTCCTCAGCTAGCATGCAAATCAGCCCAGACTGCTCACTAATCGAGGTTACACGAAGATGCTCCACTGGTGTGACCGGAGCAGATGGTGGAGCTGCACACATGTGGGAGTGTGTGTGTGTGTGTGTGTGTGTGTGTGTGTGTCAGCTTCTGCTCTATGGAGTGAGGAAGTTTTCAGAAATGTGCATATTTGTCTGTATTTGAGAGTAAAATAAATATTTATTAATTCTTAAATGAGTTCAGTCGAACATAAAATGTGTTGTGTGTAATTTATCCATCCATCCTGGTTTAGTCCTTTTTTTAGTCCTAGTTCAGTCCTGGGTTAGTTCTGGTTCGATCTTGGTTTGGTCCTGATTTAGTCCTGGTTCAGTCCTGGTTTAGTCCTTGTTTAGTCCTGGTTCAGTCTGGTTTAGTTAGTCCTGGGTTAGTCTTTCTCTTGGTTTGGTCCTGATTTAGTCCTGGTTCAGTCCTGGTTTAGTCCTTGTTTAGTCTGATTCAGTCTTGGTTTGGTCTGATTCCTGTTTAGTCCTTAGTCCTGTTTAGGTCTTGTTTAGTCCTGTCGTTTAGTCCTCGTGTTCAGTCCTGGTTTAGTCCTAGTTCAGTCCTTGTTTAGTCCTGATTCAGTCTTGGTTTGGTCCTGATTTAGTCCTGGTTCAGTCCTGGTTTAGTCCTTGTTTAGTCCTGATTCAGTCTTGGTTTAGTCCTGGTTTAGTCCTCCTGGTTCAGTCCTGGTTCAGTCCTGGTTTAGTCCTGATTCAGTCTTGGTTTAGTCCTGGATTAGTCCTCCTGGTTTAGTCCTAGTTTAGTCCTGGTTTAGTCCTGGTTTAGTCTTCCTAGTTTAGTCCTCGTGGTTTAGTCCTTGTTGAATCCTGGTATAGTCCTAGTTTAGTCCTTGTTCAGTCCTGGTATAGTCCTGGTTTGGTCCCGGTTCGGTCCTGTTTTAGTCCTAGTTTAGTCCTCCTGGTTTAGTCCTGGTTTAGTCCTCCTGGGATCAGTCCTGGTTCACTTCTGGGATCAGTTCTGTTTTAGTCTTGGTTCAGTCCTGGTTCAGTGCTGGTTGGGACCTGGTTTAGTCCTGGTTTAGTCCTGGTTTAGTCCATATGCAGCGCAAAGGTTGGCGTCTCGATCAATGTTTCTTCTGTCTGCGAAGTGATGAGTTTTGTTTTTTTTTGACGGTCGAGTCGCGTCTGTGAATTCGCGTTCGCACTGATGAAATCGTAATCGTACATTTTCATTTCGTGATTGTAATTCTTGACGTCGTAACTTTTCAATTCGTATTCCGATGGATAAAATACACACAACACATTTTCTGTACAACTGAACTCATTTGAGAGTTTACAAATATTTATTTTATGCTCAACTACAGACAAATATGCACCGATTTCTATCCCATGAACACGAATATTTCTGAGAGCTTTCACACGCCATCCTGCTGGTGCCACGGTAACGTCGCCTCTCTGTAAACCCTCATTCATATTCATGCGGTCGTGTTATTGCTCTGATATTTGAGTCGTGCCAGCACAAGTGTGGGCACCGTGGTTCAGATGGCAAGACATTTAATATTATTGTGCATATATCTCTTATATAAGACGGAAACATTCTTTGACTGTGTGCTGCCAAACACTGTTAAGGTCTCACACAGAGAGGTTTAAGCAATCATCTTGGCTTTCAAGGACGGTCCAATATGTCATTTAAAAAATATACCATATTTTTCAGACTACCAGTTGCTCCTGAGTATAAGGCTACGTTCAGACTGCAGGGCTTAATGCTCAATCAATTCCGATTTTTTTGTGAAATCCGATGTTTTTGCGATTCACATTTCCAATTAAATGCGACTTGTCTGTGACTTCAGTGTGAACGGTGAACGGCCCGAAAGTGTCCCGCATGCGCACTGGAGACACGATGACGTCAACCCCATGCGTCAACCGCAGCGAGCGTCTCTGTGTTTACGGAAGTTGTCCAAATATGGTCGCGAGCATTGAGCACCTGGCGATTTTACAGTTCCGGTTTCCGCCTGCTTCAGCGCAGAATAGTGATGTTTGTCGCTTGTTAATGACGTGTAGGTCGGATGGATGCGCTTTGGCCGTTAAGACTGAAGTCTCACGTCAAAAGATCGGATATGTATCGGATTCAGGAGCACATATCCAAGTGGCCTGGGTCGCATTTGAAAAATTCGGATCTGTGCCGTTCAGACTGTCATTAAAAGATCGGATACAGGAACATAGCCAAAAAATCGGATTTGCGGTCACTTCAGGCTGCAGTCTGAACGCAGCTAAGTCTCACTATCTTTTATAAAATCAGAGACCAGGAACTGACATTTCCTGTGTAAAGTCAAGTTCTAGTAAAACAATAGAACAGAGAACAACAGACTGTTAACGTCACATATGAACAGTTCTTCAGACAAATATAGTATAAAAAATTTTAACTCGCCTGCTCAGTATATAAGGTCTTCAGTGGACTTGCTCCACCACCTCAGGGTGAGTTCATTAAGCCCAAGTCCAACACTAGTGGTCGGGTAACAAGAGCCTGTACCAGAGGCGACTGTGCAAAACCCTATAGACGCACAACTTTCAGTCAACAGGTGTGAACAGTCAAGGGCACAGAAATCTGGAACAACATCCCAGCTGCAATAAGAGACTCCACCACATTCAGTTCATTTAAAACTAATCTGAAATGACGGCTTAAGAGAAACCAGATCTGTAACCACTAATGTTCTGCTTCTATGTAAATGTCAGTGTTGTATGTCCTGCTTGTGTGTTTGTCTATTGTGACGCGTTTTGTGTTCTTATGTCTTATGTCTCTGTCTCTGACCTGCCAGGGACTACAGATGAAAAGTAGCCTTCGGGGGCAATTTCTGGCATATTTATAAGTGTATGTTCATGAATATGCATTGTCCCTTTTAAATAAATAAAACTAAAAAAAATAAATAAAAAAAACTAGGGCTGTCGCGGTTAGGGAATTTCTCTGGTATAGCAGCTCAACAGCGCAGTATGAAGTGATATCACACCCCCTCCTCCACCCCACATCCCCTGGAGTTGCAATATTTCCAGCGGCACTGAAAACTCTCAGATGATGCGCTTGTTGTGCAGACGTACATGTACCTTGGTTGTCATGCATGTGTAGCATCTGTAGTATGGGAGAAGTAGCATTTGGCTTTGGAAGTGCCGCTGCATCGCTCCAGCTCTCACTGCGGCAGCTCGGGTCAGAGTCCTGCGCCAGGTCGGGTCAGAGTCCTGCACCAGGTCAGGTACCCACGAACCTAAGAGAGCACGGGGAGCAGGATGTCCCCAAAGCGCGATCGGGTGACGGCTGCGTTTACCTCAGTGGGGCACGGAGCTGGACCAGTTCTTTCGCCTGCGGACACCCGACGGCCTAGCGGGCGCACCTTAGTCCTGGGTTACTCCTGGGTTACTCCTGGGTTACTCCTGGGTTAGTCCTGGGTTATCACAGGTGCAGGACTCGGTTGGGTCACGTTGGCCATGTGCGGTGATCACTGTGGCCCAACATGCACTGCTTTGGGCCTCTTAGTACCACAGTGATTCATTTTTGCGGTTATTGTGACAGCCCTATGAACAACAGAACAAGTTTACCAAACTCTCCATCTCACTCCAAATCACTAAATCCATTCAATTCTTCATCCTCGTGTCACTTCTGAACAACTCCTCGACCTCCGGAGGTAAACAGAGCGGCGCTTCCTCTTCTGTGTCGCTGTCGTCAGACTCAGCATCAGTTCCAGTTAGAATTATTCGGGTCTTTCTGAATCCCGACAGGATGGTTTCGGTGTCACTGAAGTCCAGACTTTGTCCATTCATCCAGTGACTTCAGGAAAGTTTCATGGTTCATCCTCCCGGTGTCACAAGTTTCTCTCTCACTCCAAACTTTCTTTCTGCTGCTCGATGTCCATTTTCAGCTGCAGATTTCACGACTTGCAGTTTGTAATTTGAAAATCTGATTTTGTTTTTGGGGGCATTTGTGTTCAGTCTTCTCAGTCGTCTTTTGTTTTGCTTGTTTGTTTAAATGTTAAATTTTCAGTGGTACAGAAGTAATGACTCGTGTCGAGTGTGGGACATTAGAGGGTTGGACTTTTGTTGACCTCTGTGAAGTTCAAATGCAAACCTACACAAAATCTATGTCTATCGTTTGTGCTGCAAAAAGTTTTGTTTGTGCTGCTTTAGTTTTTGAGACATAACGATTCTTTTATAGGTCAAATTAGGGTCAGCCAGCCTCCAGGAAGCTTCAAAATACTCTAAAATGCCCCAACATGGTATTAATTGTTTGTGCTCCGTTTGTGCTTTATTTGTGCTGCAAAAGGTTTTGTTAAGATTTTCTTAAGATATTCGCAGTTTTATTTTGGGTCCCCTCAAAATGTTAAATAGCCTCAAAACAGGCAGAAAATTATACGAATTGTTTCTATTTCGTTTGTGCTGTTTTGTGGTGTGACAATTTTCATTTGTGGGTATATTTTTGTAAAATTATGAATTATTATTTTTGCGGAAATTATATGACGTGATCTGCTTTGGCAAAACTCCGCAAAACTAATGAAGATGAATGAACCGAGGCTGTGGAAAAGTCTGTATCAGTCTTTAGTAGCTTGCTTTTGATTCATGGATATATTTTATATAATAATACAGAATACATCAAAATACAAATGTTTCATGTAATTTTCTGCCTGTTTTGAGGCTATTTAACATTTTGAGGGGCTGGATCACTGGCTGAAAATAAAACTGCTAATATGACTTAAAGGGCCCATCTCATGCAAAATCCAGTTATCAGAGCTTTCTACCTTCTAAGAGTGATGTGTGGGCCTTGTATTTGTCGCTGAAGTGATTTTTAGATTGATTTGGTGTTTTTTTTAACAAATTGCAGCGTATTTCTGCCACTCTCCCACATGACAACGAACTAAAGCTGCTACAACGATGACGCGGCAGATACACCTATGACGCGTTTGATGTAGCAGAAGGCGCTTCGCATTGACTGACAATTCCCACATGAACACCTAAACAAAAGCGACAGCATAAGCTCATTGTTCTACACTGCAGTGAACGAACATGATATAATAAGTTTATCTACTAGTGTTTATTAAAACTTTACCAATCAGTAATGTTCAGCTGATGTGGACGCGGTGCTTGAGCTTCGTGCTCCTCAAAGTCCTCGTCCGATTACGGGTCCAACACATGCGGTTGAACTCGCTGTATCTCCATGATGAATAAAAGTTTATTCCTGCCTCTATCAGGGTGCACGTCTGTCTCCCCCTCCCTCCCTGAGATGGCGGAGGAAGGGCGGCTCACTCATCGCCTACATCACGTTTGAAGGGCGGAGCCTGTGCTTTCTCAGGACGGGCGGGGGGATGAGCTAAGTCGGCCTTTCATAGTTCCTGGTCTGTGACGCCTCCAAGAAATCAGTAAGATTTCATAACTATTGTGTAATGGATGTTCCAAAACCCAAATTGTGCTTGAATATGTGCAGAAGATACAATGTGAAGAGTTATTTTGCATGAGATGGGACCTTTAAAAAACATAATCGCACAAACCAAACTTTTTGCAGCACAAAAGATTGGCACAATTTCGAGTCATTTTAGGACATTTTGAAGCTTCCTGGGGGCTGGCTGACCCCAACCTGACCTATAAAAGAATCGTTAATATCTCCAAAACTAAAGCTGCACAAACAAAACTTTTTGCAGCACAAAACAACCACAGACAGTTTTTGTGTAGTTGTGTGTTTGATGGGGGGCAGCTTCACGGAGGTCTTTTGTTGGATGATTGTGAGGTTATGTAGAGGCTGGTGTCATGTCCGCTGGCTCGTGGTGCGTTCAGGAGCGTGCCCTGTGTTGCTTTTTGTTGGCCGGTTGCAGAGGCAGAGGGCGTAGCGGCCAACTGGACCGTGGTCAGACCTGAGGCTGAGCTGGCACCGGGTTTGCCGCTCGGTGCCATGGACGAGGAGGTTATGCCACCCACCCCCGATACACATGCACAGAACTGATAAAACACTGACACTCAGCACATCACAGCCAACATTTCTGGGCTCTTAAACATAAACTGAAATTGAAAATTGAAAGATTCAATGTTTCTATTCATTTTATTAAAATCAACCTTTAGTCCAACACCTGCTTGTCTTCATGGAAATGTTATGTTTTTGTCTAGAATGTTCCACAATAGAGATTAAACTAGAAAATAAATTAATCTATCGTAAAAGAAGACAACTATAGTCTACACTACAGGTCAGATCTGCGGAGTGGCAACCCTATTCAGAGAGAATGATTGTACTTTTCAGCAACAGAAACACCTGTAATGAATAAATGCTCAGTGTTGGGAAGTTTACTTTTAAAATGTAATCCCCTACAGATTACAGATTACATATCCCAAAATGTAGTTTGTAACATAATCCATTAAATTACTTAAAGTGAGTAATGTAATCTGAATACTTTGGATTACTTGATTTGCTGTAGAGAAGCAAAGACGAGGAAATCGTAACATAAGATGTTTTGTCTGATAAAAGAAAATAAAAAGTCCAGACTTTACTGAACCAAATTAAAAATATTATTGATAGAAGACGAGGAGACACGTCCAGCATGATTTAGTCCTGTTAAATCCTGGTTTAGTCCTGGTTTTAGACCTGGTTTAGATTTAGTTGAGATCCAGTTTAGACCTGGTTTTTGTCCTGGTCTAGACCTGGTTTAGATCTGGTTTAGACGTGGTTTAGATCTAGTTTAGACCTGGTTTTAGTCCTGGTTTAGAACTAGTTTTCTGTCAGTATTCGAGATACTGTGTTTACACGCTGAGAAACCAGGACACTCATATCCCTGTGTACATGATCAAATGGAGTATCCCGGTTTCTTGACATAATCTTACAAATGTGCCAGCGCAAAATTTAACTTTATTTAATTTAATAAACCAGGAAAAATACAAACAACCATGAGCTCATAGGAAGCTCGGGAGGTTCCTAACCAGTGCTAAGGAGCTATGAGGTATCCCACAATCCACTGCACAGATCAAACCCAACACTGCAGCAGATTTTTTTTATTAAAATCTTCTGCATAAATAAACTCAACTTTACAACATATAAACCATAACCAAATCAGCCCATTTGATAATATAATTCAGCTTTGTCCAGATTTGTTTACGTTTTACAGAAACAAAACTTAAAACCGCGTGGCTCATTTGCATAAACTATTGGTGCTGATAAAAACAGCTCGCTCCTTGTGCGCTGATGCTGATCAGCTTCTGTCGGACTAAAGGACACGACTCAGTGGATTATGTGTGTTTTTCTGTGCCAGAGGATGTGCTGATGATGGTGAGTCTGTTCTGTGCGTGTATCATGTTTCATGTTTAACTTTTCAACGATCATACTTGTGCAGATTGTACGTGTGCAGGTTTAGCGCAGTCATTTCACTCATGTATGATCACTTTATTTAAGTCGCTACTATTGTGATGAAAAGACTGACAAGTGTTTGTCTTTTTTGACACAGCAACACTCAACTTTATGTTGTAGTTCGGGATACTGCGTTTACACTGGAGATCACAAACAAGTCGCATTTAATTGGAAATGTGAACAACCTCGCAAAATCGGATTTCACAAAAAAAATAAAAAAAAAATCCGAATTGAGCCCTGCAGTCTGAACGTGACCTACGATGTTCCTCTCCTCACCTACGGTCATGAGCTTTGGTAATGACTGAAAGGACGAGATCGTGGATACAAGCGACCGAAATGAGTTTCCTCCGCAGGGTGACTGGGCGCTCCCTTAGAGACAGGGCGAGGAGCTCAACCACACGGGACGAGCTCGGAGTAGAGTAGAGCCGCTGCTCCTTCACGTCACGAGGAGCAGCTGAAGTGGCTTTAGGAACGCCTTGAGGTCCCCCCTGGAGGAGCTGGAGGAAGTGTCCAAGATGAAGGAAGTCTGTGAGTCCCTGCTTAGACTGCTGCCCCCGCGACCCAGCCCTGGATAAGTGGACGAAAACAGATGGACATTTGTTTTAAAGCTTCGATCGTGACCCTTAAAAACACACAAACACAAATCTCCTCATATTAACACCGACTGCAAACTATCAGACCTCACATCATCCTCCTCTTACAGCTCCATTGTGCTCGGAGAAGCCTGCGCACTCGGAGAAGACTGTGTGCTCTGAGCTGTAGTAGTCGGCTCTCTGTCGGAGCGCTGACCCCAGCCGCAGATCTCATGTAAAAATGTTAATTAACAGCAGAGCGGCTTTTCATCTGCAGCTTTTATTAACAGTCCCATTCAGCTCATGGGTCAAACCGTTCACCATGTTATGTGTAATGTGCAGTGCTATCTCTCCTCTCACTGCGAATAATCCTGTTTTAATTTAACATTTTTATTGCCGGGGAATTAAAGGGAACGTATCACGACAGACTGGAATTCTGGCTCTGCTGTTTCCTCTTGAAAAAATATACCTGGAGTTGTGTTTTGTTTCATTTACGTTTCAGTAATCCTGCATATTTAGAGTTATTTCCTCGGCAGCTCAAAACACCCTGAGCCACCTGCTGGCAAGTTTATTTGTATAGCACAATTCATACACAAAATAAGAAATACAATAAAATCACAATAAAAACAAATCAAAACATAAATAATAATAAAGATTAAAATAGAAAAAATAGAGACATAAATTAGAGAGAAGAGTGCGGAATAAAAATGAGCCTGGATTTAAACAGCGTCAAAAGTCTACGTTCAGACTGCAGGGCTTAACGCTCAATTCCGATTTTTTTGTGAAATCCGATGCGTTTGTGAGGTCGTTCACATTTCCAGGTAAATGTGACTTGTATGTGACTCCAGTGTGAACGTTAAACGGCCCGAAAGTGTCCTGCATGTGCACTGGAGACATGACAACATCAACCGCAGCGAGCGTCTCTGTGTTTACGGAAGTTGTCCAAACATGGACGCGAGCATCGAGCACCTGGAGATTTTAAAGTTCCTCTCGTACCGGAGCCAGAACATGAACAACTTACTTGTTTTAAGGAGGAGACTGAGAAGGAGAAGGACGAGGTTTTTGGCGTTTTGTGGGACAGCGGCAGCGACGTCCGTTGAAAGGAACGTGTGGATGTGGAGACGGAGCCAAGAGTGGTGAGTGGTGATGTGCTTTGCTTCAGTGACACGGAGTTCATTAACAATTTTCGCCTAACTTCAGCGCAGAAATAGTGACGTTTGTGGCTTGTTGATAACGTGTAGGTCGAACGAATGCGCTTTGGCCGTTCACACTGAAGTCGCATGTCAAAAGATCGGATATGTATCGGTCTTATGACCACATATCCAAGTGGCCTGGGTCACATTTGAAAAAAATCATCATTCAAAATCATCATTAAAAGATCAGATACAGGTCACATAGAGGCCAAAAAATCAGATTTGGGTCACTTCAGGCTGCAGTCTGAACGCAGCCCAAGTCGAGTCTGTCTCACATCTTCAGGAAGACTGTTCCAGGTTTTAGCTGCGTGAACCTGAAACTCTGACTCCCCATGTTTAGTCGTGACTCTGGGCACCAGCAGGAGGTCGGTCCCTGAGCTCCTCAGAGTGTGAGATGGTTCATGTGGCACTTCCTGCTTCTGAAGAGTGCGGACGCTATCCTTGCTTGCTCCTGCTGTTTTTGCTTTTTAATCAGTTTATCTCCTCCAACAACGGCTATTTTTGATTTCCTTTTAAGTAAATTAATACTTTTACATTTTTTAACAAATCATCTGATGAGCCAGCAACATGTCGGGAGAAAAACAAGGGAATTCTATCTGTGAGCGCTGTCGGAACTATCAACAAGAAATTTATGAGCTACAAGCACGGATATTTGCTTTAGAAACTGAAAAAGGACTTCATCAGACGCTACCAGTGACTTCCAGTGGTGAGCAACCTACAGTTACTTCTAGAGAAGACGGTGGAAATTCTTTCAAGTTAAACCTGAGTGATACTGTGTCTTTTCCAAAACTTGGTGCAGACGAAAATGCTAAGCCAGCGCAGCGAGTGATAAAAGACAATGCTAATATCGTTATATCACCCACAATAAAGCTAACAAACAGATTTTCACCACTGTCACAGACTGATGTTAATGTACAAAGGGATAATTGTACTGTCATCACAAAACAAGAACAATAAAGTTGCCAAAAAGAGTGCAGGCATTACCGGGAAATCTGTGCCAAACGTCAAGGTCAGAGATACGTTTGCTGCTAGAGACGGGGCTATCAGTGGTGTGAGTCACAGAAATCCTAACATGCTGCTACCCCGACCTACACTGTTTCTGAATAACAAAACTCCTGCCAAAAAGTTTTGTCAACACACCAAGGGGTTCAAACAGTTGATTGTGCATGTGGGTGCAGTGGACATCAGAATGGAACAGAGTGAAGTCTTGAAAGGGATTTCACTAAATTATTCGAGGAGCTTAATAAAGTGGAGATTAAGACATTTATCAGTGGACCTCTTCCCAACATAGACCTAAGGAACAGGAACAAATTTTACCCGACTGTTTCAGCTGAACACGTGGCTGCTGAATGTGTGCACGGCCAGAGGATTGCACTACATTGAGAATACTTTGATCTTTTTTGGAAACGGAAGGACCTGTTCGAGGGAAATGGCCCACACCTAAGCAGAGGTGGAGTGAGAGTGTTGACGGAAAACCTCCTCCACGCTCTGAGGCACCGGCCTGGACAGGGTCCGGTGCATCCAGTGAGAGAAAAGAGAAATGGGAGAAGCATCCCTGCTGCACCTAACAGAGAACCAGCCAACAAGTCAGCACACCATTGACAGCACCACCACTGCCACAACCACAACCACTTCCCCCTCCCCAGACAACAACTCAGCAGCATCATCACCTCCCCCTCCCAGAGAACAAGTCAGAACCACCTCCCCCCTCCCCCATGAGAACAAGTCAGCAGAACCACCTCCCCCTCCCCAGAGAACAAGTCAGCATCACCACCTTTCCCTCCCCCAGAGAACAAGTCAGCAGCAGCAACACCACCACCACCTCCCCCAGCGCCACCAGCACACCCATCACCTCCGCTGCCCACAGACCAGCCTGGAGTCCCCCTTGCTACATCTACTCCATCAACGGACTCTTCACTCTCCTTCTCCTCCCCACCTTCACCCATGGCACTGCCCAACCATCTAGAAAGCCTCATCAGATCGGGAATCAAGATGGTTCCTCTCACACCTAACATAGCACGGTCAAGGGTTATGTTGAACTCTCCCCCATACAAAACTGTGCCTGTTTCACCACCAGAGGACTCTCTCAGCTCTCCCCTCTAATTTTTCACCCAAACCTCCCCCTACTCCACCTCCTTGGTCCTTACCAGGCCCCTCACCCAAACCTCCCCGTATTCCACCTCCTCGGCCACCTCCTCGGCCCTCACCTGGTCACTTACCCAAACTCTCCCCTGCTCGCCCTCCCCCGCCTTTCCCCAGAGCTGTTATCACCAAGAGCTAGGACGCACAGGGCCTCTGCTGTCCCAGGACATACAGTCATGATAAAGGTAATATCAGGCTGGGCCCTGCGATGGAGCTATAGCTCCAGTTACAACACGTAGACAGATTAAAAGAAGGACAGTTAGACTGTCTAATCAGAGAAATTTAGTTCACGTTCCCTGTAAGAAGATAACATCCAGTCCTACTGAAACTAATCAGAAACTTGCTGTGCTCAATGTCAGATCTTTATGTAACAAATCATTTCTAATTCATGATTTTATTTCTTCTTTTAATCTTGACTTTGTTTTTAACTGAAACATGGCTTGACAAAAACACAGGTCATGCAGTGCTAGTGGAATCAACCCCTCCCAACTTCAAATTTGAATCTGAAACACGAGCAAATAAAAAGGGTGGAGGAGTGTGTGCATTTTTTAGAGATCATTTGGTTACACACAGGTTGTCATTTGGGGTGTTTTCATCATTTGAGTATGTTCCTTCAAAATGGAGCTAAAAACAATCACCGTCCATACTCTACAATAGTCATATACAAACCTCCTCAGCACTGTCAAAGTTTTATTGATGATTTTACTGAGATGCTTTCAGTTGTTTGCACAGACTTTGATGGTTTAGTCATTACAGGTGATTTTAATGTACATGTGGATAATGTGTGTGACAAAAATGCCAAAGAGCTTAATGTTGTCCTTGAAACTTTTGGTCTGACTCAGCATGTCAGTGAGCCCACACACACAACAGAGGGCACACTCTGGACCTGCTCATTACAAAGGGTGTAAATATTTCAAATGTCAGTGTGGTTGATGTTGCTCTGTCTGATCATTTCTGTGTCTTTTTTGACCTGTCTGTTATTCCCAAACCACCGGCTGCTCCTACAGTTGTTCGAAGGAGACACATAAATGATAACACAGGTGCACTGTTCATGGAAATGATACATTTTGAAATTGCCTCATGTTCTAATGTTGATGATGTGTTGAACTCTGTGACTTTGAGTGTTTTGAATGTTCTGGATGCCATCGCTCCGATAAAGGTTAAAGTGGTTAAAGAGGCAAAAAGCTCCGTGGAGGAATGATGACTCAGTCAGGGCACAGAAAAGGCAGTGCCGGAAGGCTGAGCGGAAAATGCGCGCAAGTCAAACCTCCAGGTTCATTATGAGATTTACAGAGGAACAATGCATATGTACAACTACACTTTGAGTAAAACAAGAGAGAAGTATTTTTTCGGACATTATTGGTAATTGCAGTAACAACTCTCGTGTCCTGTTTGCAACAGTGAACAGATTAACAAACCCTCCAGCTCCACTGCCACTAGAAGTAATTTCCACATCTAAATGTAATGAGTTTGCAGTTTTCTTTAATGACAAAAGTTCAGGGCATCAAAAATGCCATCAATTCCACAACACAAATAACAAGCTGCAGCCACAGAGACACTTAGAGCTGAATCACTTTGCACCTGTAACTGACAAAACTGTTTTAGAGATCGTTACCAGTCTGAGTTCATCTACTTGCTGCCTGGACATGTTACCCACTAGATTTCTAAAGTCTGTCCTCAACAGTTTACTTTCACCACTCACTCACATAGTTAACATGTCACTTCAATCTGGAACATTCCCAAATGCGTTTTGAAAAACTGCGGTCATTAAGCCTCTCCTAAAGAAGAGCAGTCTTGATGCCACAGTACTGAACAATTTCAGACCCATCTCAAATCTGCCGTTTTTTGGCAAAAGTCCTTGAAAAAGCTGTTTACCAACAGCTTTACGAACTTTCTCCAATGAACAACTCCTTTGATGTTTTCCAGTCAGGTTTTAGAGCCCACCACAGCACTGAGACTGCTCTTATCAAGGTGACAAATGACATCCGCCTGAACACTGATGCAGGCAAAGTCTCAGTCTTGATCCTGTTAGATCTGAGTGCTGCTTTTTGACACTGTCGATCATGGGATCCTCTTACAGAGACTAGAGGACTGGGTGGGCATCTCTGGTACTGTACTAAACTGGTTCAAGTCCTATCTAGAAGACAGGAAGTATTTTGTTGAAAATTGGAAACTGTGTCTCAGATGACATGGCCCTGACCTGTGGGGTGCCTCAGGGTCAATCCTGGGCCCCCTGTTGTTCAATCTCTACATGCTGCCATTAGGCCAGTTAATTTAGCAGCAATAACGTGTCGTACCACAATTATGCAGACGACACTCAGATCTACGTCTCTCTGGCAGCAGGAGACTATGGACCAGTGGAGTCACTTGGTCACTGCATCCAACAGATCAGTGTGTGGATGCAAAACAACTTTCTCCAGCTAAACTCTGACAAGACTGAAGTCATTTAGTGTTTGGTCCACAGAAACAAAGGGACAGTGTCAGCAGTCACCTCCAGTCTCTCGCTCTAAAACCTTCAAATCAGGCAAGAAATCTAGGGGTAATAATGGACTCAGACTTGAACTTTAACAGCCACATCAGTCAATAACATCTGCAGCCTTTTACCATCTAAAAAAACATAGCAAAAAATCAAAGGTTTACTGTCTAAATCAGACTTGGAGAAACTTATCCATGCGTTTGTCTCCAGTAGGTTAGACTACTGTAATGGTCTGCTCACTGGTCTCTCTAAACGAGCTGTGAGACGCTGCAGAACATCCAGAATGCTGCAGCTCGGGTCCTTACTCGAACTAGGAAGTACGAGCACATAAGTCCTGTGCTCAGGTTCTCTGCACTGGCTTCCTGTGCCTCAGAGAATAGACTTTAAAGCAGCTCTGCTTGTGTACAAGTCTCTCCATGGCCGAGCACCAAAGTACATCTGTGACATGTTAGTGTCATATGAACCATCTCGCACTCTGAGGAGCTCAGGGACCGGCCTCCTGCTGGGCCCAGAGTCAGAACTAAACCAAGGGGAGTCAGCGTTTCAGGTTCATGCAGCTAAAACCTGGAACAGTCTTCCTGAACATGTGAGACAGACTCTTCTGTGACGCTGTTTAAATCCAGACTCAAAACATTTCTGTTTAACTGTGCAAATAACTGAAAGGTTTTCATTCCGCACTCTTCTCTCCAATTTATGTCTCTCTTTTTTAATTTTAATCTTCATGATTATTTTTATTATGATTTTAATGTATTTCTTATTCTGTAAAGCACTTTGAATTACTTTGTGTACGAATTGTGCTATACAAATAAACTTGCCTTGCCTTGCCTTGCCTAACATGTCACAGATGGAATTTGGTGCTCGGCCATGGAGACACTTGTACAAGCAGAGCTGCTTTAAAGTCTCTGAGCCACAGGAGCCAGTGCAGAGACCTGAGACCAGGACTTATGTGCTCGTACTTCCTAGTTTGAGTCAGGACCCGAGCTGCAGCGTCTCACAGCTCGTTTGGAGAGACCAGTGAGCAGAACATTACAGTATCTAATCTACTGGAGACAAACGCATGAATAAGTTTCTCCACGTCTGATTTAGACAGTAAACCTTTGAGTTTTGCTGTTTTTTAGATGGTAAAAGGCTGCAGATGTTATTGATTTGATGTGGCTGTTAAAGTTCAAGTCTGAGTCCATTATTACCCCGAGATTTCTTGCCTGATTTGAAGGTTTTAGAGAGAGAGACTGGAGGTGATGCTGACACTGTCCCTTTGTTTTCTGTGGACCAAACACTCTGACTTCAGTCTTGTCAGAGTTTAGCTGGAGAAAGTTGTTTAGCATCCACACACTGATCTGTTGGACGCAGTGACAAAGTGAGTCCACTGGTCCATATTGTCCAGTGAGACATAGATCTGAGTGTTGTCTGCATAATTGTGGTAAGACACATTATTGCTGATGTCATGATTTGGGCCCCTTCTTTTCCTGGAAGTGCTTTAAATCCTTACACAATAATGGTACCTGTGATCATTTCAGTGTTTAAATTAGATTCACTACAAAGCATTTCTAACCAGTTGCCAGCAGATATTATTTTTAACCTTATTTTAACTGCTTCTCTCTGGTTCTTGTGCTCTCAGCAGAAAAAAAAATGGTGTTCTGTATGCAACGTTTAAAGGTAACTCCACTCTCCAAACTTAGAATGAATAATGCATCGTGTTATGTCGTTAGTCTTATCAAATTCTCTACTAATGGCAACTTTGGCAAGACTTCACATTTGAGCTCTTTAGTATTCAGTCTCCTTGGAAGTACTTTAGAGATTCATTCTTCGAGGCAAGTGCTTGAAAGTCTTCACCATTCGGTTCACGTGGGCAAACCTGTCAAACTGCTCTGGAGTGTGTTATGATCCTGCCATGACCACGAGCTCTGCCCAGGCTCGAGTGAACAGACCGGACCGTGAATCATCATGATCTAATATTCACCCCAACAGGACTACGGCACCACCACGTTCTATTCTGAAAACTTTGTGCAGGTCTCGTCTCTTCGGTCGTTACCCAAAGCTCATGACCATATGTGAGGGCAGGACCGTAGATTGACCGGTGAATCGCGGGTGGACGGGCGCTCCCTTAGAGATCGGGGGAGGAGCTTGGAGTTGAGCCAGGTCGAGAGGAGCAGCTGAGGGGAGGGTATCTGTTCTGTTAGGCGTGTTCTATCAAAAATGACGACTGAATCAATCAATTAGAATCACAAAACTTTATTCCCTGTCCAATACAATTCTAATACAGAGCTCTGGGTCAAATCGCTGATCCCTGATGGCCTACAGCTACACAGGACTTACATCAGGCCGTCTGAACGCCTGAGTTTCCCTCAACCCAGAGATATAAAACAACAGTATGAATATGCAAATAATATGTTGAGCAGGTTCACGCCTTGGATCGTCCTTGAAGCGTCTTTGCGTTTATTCTTTGTGAGGAGGTGACAACCCCACTCTGTAACTCACCGCCAGAACATCCCGGCTGAAGTTCACCTTCTTTCCTGAGGCTGCCTCTCTGTCTTGCCACATTTTTACTTGTACTTGTCCATGGGAACTGCTAAATGTTGCTGTTTTGATGATGACTTTTTAATATTGCGTATTTATTACTGTTTTTATTTCTCTCTGGATCACTGGGCCTCGGGGAGCACATTTCGTTCTGTCATGTGTTCTCTCGCGTGCTTGAATGACAAATAAAGAACCTTAGCCTTAACCTTAACCACCAAGTCTTGTTTAGATAATGTCAGCCTGGGTTATCTCCACAACCTTATCTGCAGAGGAATGTCCCTAAAATCATACATCTGCTTCCCATTATTTAGGACACACAGAGTATTACCTTTAAACATTAAACAATGTTCAACTCAATGGATAAACTTCATTAAACAATATTCAAACCACCACTTGATACAGTCTTCAGTTCGGACACCTCCTGAGTGTGTCCCTCAGGAGGTGTTCTGGGCATGTCCCACCAGGAGGAGGCCCCGGGGAAGACCCAGGACACAGTGAAGGACCTGTATCTCTCAGCTGGCCTGGGAATGCCTTGGGGTCCCTCGAAGGAGCTGGAGGAAGTGTCCAGGGTGGAGGAAGTCTGGGAGTCCCTGCTTAGACTGATGACCCCAGATAAGCGGAAGAAAATAGATGGATGGGTAATTGATTAAAATGCAAGATAAATACAAATACCTTTACTTTTTTGTCGCTTGGGTGTCACAGAGACACACAGTACGATGGTGAATATGATCAGTCATGACACAGCTGAAGCTCCAGGCTCCGTGTGCTCATGTCTGTCCTTTCATCTGTGTGCTAAAGGCTAGTGCTAGCATGCACCACAACCCATTGTGATTTTATTTGTTTATGTGCATATTAATGAACATTTGGACAAATGTAAATATGACAGATTCTAGCCTTGGGCTCATTTCCATCTGCAGACCCCCTGCACACACATTTACAGTGTAAATAGTGTGTTTATGTAAATTTTTCCTTTCCTTTTTGGTCCGTCCTGTGTATTGAATACTGCCCATCGCCTTCACCTTTCACTATTTTTCAATTCCGTTGGAAAGGGAAACAGTTTGAACAGAGGTTTGCAGTCACACACATCTGATTCACTTTTGCATTTATGGAGTTCGCAAACAAATTTCTCGAGCCGTTTTCCGCTGTTAGGATCCAACAACCACACAATTACGATGTCCAAATCCCAAAACTAAAATATGACAATATCAGAACCAGAAATAAAAGCGAAATGTGTCAAAAGACTTGAAAAGATCGACTTTGTCAATAGACACATCCCACTGGGAAAACAAACATGGCGGTTTGATGCTCACTTTTTCGGAGGATCCTTCCCAGAATGCACTGCGCAATGACCGGAAGTCCGACATTCTTGATGCGTTTATTGAGCAGTATATATATTCAGTCCGGTGGGTCGCCGTGGTTACCCTCCAGACTGCAGTGTGAGAGGTGACGCCGGCGCTCCTCCGGAAAAACACGCTCTCCTCTGATAATGGAATTTTAAATGTCTGCTCCTTAATAACTCGTGGCTTTATATTAAAAAATCAGGCCTGTTTCTCCGCGCACTGGGCAGCGCCGGCAGCCCGCGTCTCTGTGGCACATTAATTACTTTTCTATGGAGCGAAAAGGGGAAGCGAACGAGGGGATGGAGCGAAAGAGAGAAGAAAGTCAAATCCGTGGGCAGTTTAAAATGGAAAGATATATATTTTCGTGCCTAATGCGTCTTGTGTGGCTGGCGGGCTCTTATCTGCGGAGGGCTGAATTTTGATGATTGGAGGTCGCCCAGTGAGAATGCACAATGAGGACGACATCAGAGTGCGAGGCCGTGCCCCGCAAATGGCTCCACAAAAGAAGAGTTTGCAAAAGGGTTATTCACATGAAGCTCATACTGATGCGCTCTGCCTCAATTTTACTGTCTGCAAATGTGAAAAAAAACAGAACTAGTTCATTTTTAAACTAAAAAACGTTTGCAGTGTTATTAGTTATTCCTCACTTACCTTGTGCATTCTGAACATCCGACGGTGACTTTTTAACCCTTACATACTATTTGGGTACATCATTTTGACCCGTTTTGACATTCAACAGCAGTAAAAATACACATCATTTTTGATCCTGAAATTTGATGACTTTTCTTTAAATTTTGCCAAATACACAAAAATGAAAATATTTTAAGATATTAACTTTTAAATACTTTTGAATACCACAGAATTATTCCAAAATTTTTTAAATGCATTGACAAAAGAAAATTGCAAATCTATTTATTTGGTATAGACACTTACTTTCTTGGTCCGGGTCAAATTTGACCGGGATCACACTGTAAAAGGAACAGTATGTAAGGGTTAATAAGAGCTGTTCACAATGTTCAGGAGGCCAGAGAGAGTCCTGCACCGGGGGGGTTCGGCAAATAGTCGCTGAAATGGGCGGGTTTTAACGTTCTGGAATTTTACGGGCGGGTACTAAGAACTCTGTCTTGGTTTTTTGTTTTTTTTTTTCCTTTAAACTTGTTTTAATATGTCAAACAGTCAAGTGTGAGTGAGTGTATTGTGTGTATGTGTTTGTGGTTGTTGATTTGTTGGTTTGATGCTTTTTGATTTCTGTATCAGTTGGTTTATATTATACAATTCATCAAATTAAATTAAATTCACATGGCTTTTTTTATGTTTTTTAAACAGAATACTCATGAATTTTCAAAAAAAATAAATATAAATCAAATTCAAAAATTATCAAATGCAATTAAACATCATCTTATTGGCTTTTTATGTTTTATGTGTAAAAACAGGACATGATACTGATCAATTTTTTCTCAAAAAAAAAAAAAAAAAACGTTAAAAATGTACAAAATTTACTCTTCCTGCTCTCTCAAACATTATAATTCATTAAAACTACTCATATACTTATATTATTCAGTTATTTATTTGGTATATTTATTCTGAAGTCTAATTAATGAACTGTAAATAAAATTCAAAGTTCAGACACTTTCAAAATTAACAGTTAATTGAATTTTAATACTTAACAATGTTCAGAGGCCAAGCAGAGTGATTATTGTGAAAATGGGCGGGTTTTAACGTGTAGGGCGGGTACAAAGAAGTCTTGTTTTTTGTTTTTTTCCCTTTAAACTTGTTTTATATATGCCAAACAGTGTGTGAGATGTGTTTGTGGTTGTGTATTTAGTGGTTTGATGCTTTTTTGAAATTGTTCTCCCTGGCACTGTCTTATCCCCTCGAAAACGAATTAAAACATTCACCTAATAATCAAATTAATTACAACATGGCGGATCGGACAGGATAAATCAGGATCCAGGACTACACCAGGGACGTCTCTTGGACTTTTGGAGAGAGATCCCCGAGCCACGGGCAGTGTCCAAAGCTCGCGATGGAGCTACGCTCCTTTCGCGCGGCTTCTCGATTGTCCCGATCTTTTGAAGTGTTTGAAGTCTTTTGAACCATATCGCTTTTGTTTCTGGTTCTGATATTGTCATATTTTAGTTTTGGGATTCATTAATTGTGTGGTTGTTGGATCCTAACAGCGGAAAACGGCTCGAGAAATGTGTTTGCGAACTCCATAAATGCAAAAGGAATCAGATGTGTGTGACTGCAAACCTCCGTTCAAACTGTTTCCCTTCCCAACGGAATTGGAAAATAGTGAAAGGTGAAGGCGATGGGCAGGATTGATCCACAGGAAGAACCAAAAAGGAAACATTTGACTGTCTAAATCATCCCAAGTTTGCAGAGAACATTTTGTATGTGGAGCGACAACAAAGCGGGAGTTATGGAGTTGGCAAACAATTTCTCGAGCCGTTTTCCGCTGTTAGGATCCAACAACCACACAATTACGATGTCCGAATCCCAAAACTAAAATATGACAATATTAGAACCAGAAACAAAAGTGATATGATTCAAAAGACTTGAAAAGATCGACTTTGTCAATAGACGCATCCCACTGGGAAGACAAACATGGCGGTTTGATGCTCACTTTCTGGAAAATCCTTCCCAGTATGAATTGCACAGTGACTGGAAGTCCGAGATTCTTTGTGTCTATTCGTATTCTGATGGATGCTTCAGTTCGAATGCTTCTAATTTGTGTGTGATGTATCTCAGGCACGGGCGGGTAACAGGTGGAATTTTAATGGGTCCGGGCAGGTGCGGGTTTAACTTTGATAAAATCACGGGTTTACGGGCATCCAAAAACAGACCCAAAGTATAAGTAACAGAGCAAAGTATAAGTGAGGTTTACGAAAGTGAGAGATTAAGATACAGAGATACAATTATGTTATTTGATTGAAGTTATAGGGACTAGTCACTATTAGAAATAATCAGGTTCATCCATCTATCTGTTTTCTTCCGCTTTTCCAGGGCCAGGTCGTGGGGGCATCAGTCTAAGCAGGGACTCCCAGACTTCCTTCACTTCCTCCAGCTCCTCCAGAGGGACCCCAACGCGTTCCCAACTCAACCGAGAGACATGTTCAACCAAAATCAGAACAGATGCCCTTCCCTCAGCTGCTCCTCTCAACGTGGAGGAGCAGCAACTCTACTCCGAGCTCCTCCTGTGTGACTCAGCTCCTCACCCCGTCTCTAAGGGAGCGCCCAGCCACCCTCATTTCATCGGGCTGTATCCACGATCTCGTCCTTTCAGTCATTGCCCAGAGCTCAGGACCGAAGTTGAGGGGAGGAACGTAGATTGACGGTAAATCGAGAGCTTTTCCTTTCGGCTCAGCTCCCTCTTCACCACAACGGTCCGATACAGCGACCGCATCACTGCTGACGCTGCACCGATCCTCAAGTGGAGGAGTTCAAGTATCTCGTGGTCTAACTAGTTTCAATACTTGTCAATAATTTACCTTTTCAAGACAAATTTCCGTGTTGCCGAAAGGAAAAATCGACCCTTGCCCAATCTGAGAGTTGACGTCACATTTTAGAATACGAAAACTATTTTTTGTTTCACATAGTGAGTGCGTATACATGCACATCAGTAACCCGGTTATTAGCCATATCCCAGTTATGTCAGTATTCGGGTTACTGTGTTTACATGTGCACTGAGAAACCGGGACACTCATATCCGCGTGTACATGATCAAATGGAGTATCCCGGTTTCTTGACATAATCTTACAAATGCGCAGGCGCAAAAATGAACTTAAATCAATTTCATAAAGCAGGAAAAATACAAACCGTGAGCTCCTTTAGCATAAGAAGCTAAGGAGCTACGAGATCTCCCACAATCCACTGTGCAGATTCTTCATTCAAATCTTCTGCATAAATAAACTAAACTTTACAACATATAAACCATAAACACTATAGACACATCAGCCCGTTTGATCAGATAATTCAACTCTGATCACATTTGTTTACGTTTTACAGAAATGAAACGTAAGACCGTTTGGCTAATTAGCATAAACTGCTAGCGGCGATAAAAACAACTCGCTCCTTGCACCGCTGATGCGATCAGTTTTTTTTTTTGGACTAAATGACACGACTGTGTGGATTATGTGTGTTATTTCTGTGACAGAAGAGGCGCTGATGATGGTGAGTGTGTTCTGTGCGTGTGTTGTATAGGAGATAGTTCATGTTTTAGTTTTTCAGCGTCACACGAGTGCAGGTCGTACGAGTGCAGATTGTACGTGTGCAGGTTTAGCGCAGCTCTTTATTTTACAGTCATTTCACTCGTTTGGTCACTTTATTTATGTTGGTCAATTTATTTATGTCACTACTGTTGTGTTGAGAGGCTGGAAAGTGTCTTTTGGACGCATGCGCACTGAACTTTATGTTGCAGTAACCGGGATACTGCGTTTACATGCCACAAGTATCACGGTTACTATCGGAATAAACCAGCTACAGTAACCCGGTTTCTAATAACCGGGACACTGCCATAACCGGGTTACTGAAACCGGGTTACTCTGTTTACATGCACCAT
Source organism: Boleophthalmus pectinirostris (assembly GCF_026225935.1). NCBI lineage: Eukaryota > Metazoa > Chordata > Actinopteri > Gobiiformes > Gobiidae > Boleophthalmus > Boleophthalmus pectinirostris. Next base: position 34,636,288 of record NW_026571140.1, read on the forward strand.
CAAGAAACCGGGATACTCAAAAAACCCGATCATAACCGGGTTACTGATGTGCATGTAAACGCACTCAGTGTTAAACCCGACTTTACAACCGTCCCACATTCCCCCCCTGCTCCTGAACGCAGCACGGGCCAGCTGCCATGAACCCCCCTACGCCGCTCCACCTTCCACCCCGCCAGGCGCCACTCCAACGCCTCACTTTGTAATGGACACTCCGGTCTGCAGCAGTGCCAAACAAAAGAGTGTGTGACTAACTCTCCCTCTGCCCACACACACTCGGAGCATTTCACCTGTCGCTCCTGTCACCTTCACTTTGTCTGGAAGAATAACAGAGAGTGTGGACTCGTTAGCAGAGCACCGGGAGGTTTAATGTCAGGACTCTGATGCAGAATTACCA
>NW_026571140.1:34637181-34759068 GCF_026225935.1 Boleophthalmus pectinirostris
AGTCCCTGTCTGATCCTGTTTTTTTTCCCGGTCTCAGTCTTGGTCTGGTCCCTGGTTTAGACCTGGTTTAATCCCATCTGGTCCCGGTCTGGTTCCAGTCTGGTTCTGGTCTCAGTCCTGATCACCCAGTCTACGTGGTCCAAGTAAAATAAAAAAATCCCAAATCTCAAAAGTGCAAAAAAGAATAAAGGTGAAACTCTCTCAGGTGCTCAGATCATTTGGAAGACTTCAATTCACCAAAACTGACCAGTGGCAGCTAAAAGTCCAGATAAGACTAACCTCCTGCTGATACAGTGTGTAATATTCAGTGTGTGTTAGTATCTCTGTCATCATTTACCTCCGTGAAAGGCTTGGGCAGTCTCTCCAGGCAGTACTGGTGCTGGCACAGCTCACAGTGGCTGCTGTTGGAGGCCGTGAGCCACAGCTCCAGGCAGCGCTGATGCACCAGAGCCAGGGTCCCCGAGCAGTCACAGGGGGGAGAGCAGGGGCCCGCTCTGGGGGCCCTCATGGCAGATACGACAGAAAGGCTCCTCACTGTGACACAGAGGGAGCAGGAGACAACTTTATCTTTTATTTACACTGCAAAAACTAAAATCTAGGTGAGTTAAGATGACGTGAATTAAGAAAGTTTTATCACGATTTGGAGTTAATTTCATGTCATTGTGCCAGTCCCAGGCTCAGGGAAATGTAGGGCAGTGCTTTCCAAAGTCGCAAAAATGACTTGGAAGATGCAGCCTTTGTATTCTGTTTGAGCATTATGTTGAAGTAGATCAAATTACACAATAAAGTACTTTGTTTTTTTTAATACAACTTGTACAATTGTGTATTTGTTGTTGCCATGCTAACAAATCAGCATCCTTTGTTTTTTCTTTGCTTTGTCCAAAATTATATTTATAGTTTTGTACACTGGGGAAAAAAATAAAAAATCTTAGCTAAGTTAAAATGACTTGAATTAAAAACATTTTACTTGATTTTAGTAAATTTCACTTGACAAGTAAAATTATGTATCAGCAGAACAAGACTTTTTTTGCACTTGCTACACTTAAAATAAGAAAAACAACAACTTTTTTGCAGTTAAAATAAAAAACAAAATCTAATGTTGCTTGAATTAAGAGAAACACACTTATTTCCATTGGTAGATCATTTTACTTGGCAGGTTGATTCGACTCAAATAAAGTAAAATATTCTTAATTTTAAGTCATTTTCAACTTACCTAGATATAGATTTTTTTTTTCCAGTGTACAAACTGTGAGCATAATTTTGGACAAAACAAAGAAAGAATAAAGGATATTGATTTGTTAGAATAGCAACAACAAATACAGAATTGTACAAGTTCCATTAAAAAAACTAAGTATTATATTGTGTAATTTGATCTATTTCAACACACTGCTTGAACAGAATACATAGGCTGCATCTTCCAATTTATATTTACGACCACTTTGGAAAGCACTGTCCTGTCATTTCCCTGAGCCTGGGACTGGCACAAAGAGCACAGTAGGACTTATTAGGATTACGTAGGATTATTATTATTATGTGTTTATGATACCTGTCTGTGGAGGGGGTCTCATCCTCCTGGAGTTTATCTCTGTCGGGGGCAGCAGGTGCACCGTGGTCGTTTCTTTTTGGTTGATGTAGACTTCTTCTTTTTCTTCTTCTTGTTTGTGAGTCTGTGCTTCTGTGACCTGTCCCTCTGAGGCAGACAGCTCCCCCTGTGGCTCCTCCGCTGTCATTGCACTCACACAAGGGGCCGACCGCACATCACATCCTGCAGACCAGAAGAGCGAAGACTTTTCATTCATTCTTGCTGGCCTATGTATCATTGCGTTTAAAGTTCCTATGACGGGTTAGACTACACATTTCACAAAAACACATTATTATTGTAAGATTTCACTAAAACATTCAAACATTTTTCCCAATCTTGCCATTTTTTAAGGTTTCAAATTTGACTTCCTCATTGTAAATTTCTCTCATGTACACAGAAATTATAATTTGACAGATAATATTCTAAAAAAAACACCTTTATTTTGTTGAAATTTTTTTTAAAATGTGCTTCTAGTGTCTAAATCGTGATGAACTTTTACAGAATTCTCCTTAGTGTGATCTCTCTTAACTCTCACCTTCCTTTAAATTTTCAACATATTTTCCAACTTTTTTAAACAAACTGCTCCTTCATTGGTGTAAAATTATAATTTATATTTACAGCAGGTATTACGTTAGTGAGGCTCATGCCACCTAGGTTAGGAAGGCGGTTTGCAAGAACTCTGGAAGTGCGAGTTCGGGCACCAGCCAATCAGCGACGAGCCATATATTCTGTGTTGTCAACGATTCCAGAGATTGAGGATTTAAAACCGGAACAAAGAGAACGTTTGGTGAATTTTATCAAGGGGAAAGACGATATTGTCCTTCTTCCTACGGGATTTGGCGCATTACATACGTCATGACCAAATAGCGATTTGTTAAATAAAAAAAAGTACCCGCCTACTGTCGAGCGAACGAATTTTAACGCTTAGAGGTCAGATGTTTTCCACAAAGTGAAACCAGCTGATGAATCAGGTTAGGTATTATGCCACCAACTTAAGCCAAAATGAGAGAATCATCCAAATCTGTCATGCACACTTTAACCCCTGTGTGCTCTGGTTAAACTCTTGATGATCTTATTTGTCTCCACAATTGTCACTGTGATCGGTTTAATCGTGTGTCACTCACCTCAGTCAGGAGGAGCGCGGCGTGTGTCCCTGTCCAACACACGCCTAAAGAGCCTAAGAAAAAAAACCTATAACAGTCTCTACACAAAGTGGTACATCACATGGCAAAGGAGAAATTCAATTTGTCAACCGGACAAAAGTTTATTTGGTCGAATATGCTTCAGTTCTGAACTGAAGCAGCAGCTTGGATGAGCAGCGAAACATATTCAAGCAAATAAACTTGAATTTCTCCTTTTGCCATGGATTCTACCTGGACCTGACTGAGGGACTTTTCACACTCGTACACCACGTGTTTAAATCATGATTTAATTTGACATTGCACTGCTGCCCAACCACCAAGAAAACAAATTTGCTATTTTACATTCACGGATATTCATTTGAAAATTACACAATTCAGAAAACAGATACAACTCCAAGTCAGTAGTAGTGAAAAATAAGTACTGTTGTCATGACAATTAACAACTTAAAACATAATATCCTATCTTTTTGATGAAAAGTCCTCAAAATAAATGTTGCATAATACTGTAACAGGAAGCTGAAACCTGTATTTTTACATTCCAAAAACCATAGTAAATTGAGTTATTTTATTCTATTGCAGACCTTGTGGTAATTATACTCATTCACACGCTCAAAAGATATAATATTCTGAATTTTGAATTGTTAATCACTATGGAAACGACTCAAAATTTTCATTATTCTGAAACCTATGGGTACCAAAAGCAGTACAACATCACTAAAATTGAAAAATAATTCCAAAATGATAGAACTACTTATGATAAAACAATAATAATGCACGAATACAAGCACAAAAAAACATGATTTAGCGACAAAAGTGGCGAATTCAAATGAGCTAATTATAATGTATTACAAAAAGTTGAATGAATAACCTTTAACCCACTCGAATCTAGTGAAATTCTCTGCTAATAAACGAGTATTTTAAAGTCCAGTCTTACCTGTATCTCCAGTTGTAGCAGCTCGGACACAGACAGCTCCCGTGTGTGTCCGAGGGCTGCTGCAGATTAACTGTGGCCCGGACTGTCCCGCGGTGAGAATAGTCCCGGATTATAGACGGGGAGGACTCGACAGCGCCACCTGCAGCAGACACGCCCCCTCGCGCTGTGATAATCCTGTTAGGAGGAGAGGACGGTGTGCAGAGAGAGAGAGAGAGGGAGGGAAAGAGGGAGAGAGGGCCGGAGAGCGGGGCCCGAGGGGGGGTGTCTGGGACGGGACCGGGGGCCTCTCTCTGTCTGGAGCAAATGGAAATAGGAAGAGGAGGAAAAACAACTTATGGATACAGGGGGGGTTACACACTTAGAGGTACAGGGAATAGTAAAGTAGTACAAAAACACTGCAAAAATACATCTTAAAATGACTTTAATTTACAAACGTGTTCAAAATGGTCAATATCCTCTGGTAATCTCACTGAAATAACTTGAAACTGAGAAAAGCAATAATAAAAAATAATAAAAAATTACTGAAAATTGTCCAACGAAAATCAAACATTGCTTTTCACCTGTGGTTAAACAGAATCATTAGAAAAAAAACTAAATAATGAAACTGGCCTGGACAAAAATGATAATACTCTTAACTTTATATTTTGTTGCACAACTTTTTGAGGCAAAATCTGCAAACAAACGATTTCTGTAACTGCGAACGAGACTTTCAGCACTGATCAACAGATATTTTGAACCACTACACGTGAGTATTGTATTGTACTTGTACTGTATTGTTCTGTATATTACTTTAGTACATTTGAGGATACCACATCACATCACAGTACTTCAGTTTCATCCAAAGTATTTTTTTTAATTCTATATTGACTCTTGTGATCTTTAAGCCATGTTATAATGTTGTTACTTCATCAAAAACGCACCTACAGTTGCGCTTTTTTTTTCATTTACACATGTTTTTCTTCTCAAAACGCTCCATACCACCTTGTGATGTCACGAAGCGGTCGTTTTTCCAAAGCAGAAATTATAGGTAGAGCAGAGAGTTTTCAGTTTCAGCCTAAGTTTTCAGGATTTGTGTGTTAAACATGTGTGAATGAAACAAAACACAACCCCAGGTCTGTTTGTGTCGAGGAAACAACATCATAAAATTAGAAATGATCATAATATGGGCCCTTTAAAGTGTTATGTGTATTAAAGTTAAATCCTTTTTTTTTTTTTTTGTCCACATGGCAGAGTTTTATCATGAAAGTATTTATAGACAGAGGTGGGACCAAGTCGTTGTTTTGCAAGTCTCAAGTAAGTCTCAAGTCTTTGACCTCAAGTCTGAGTCAAGTTAAATACAGGCAAGTCCAAGTCGAGTCTCGAGTCACTGGTCCGTAAGTCCAAGTCAAGTCCAAGTCGTCTGCTTTGAGCTTCAAGTCATTTCAAGTCTTTAAACCCAAGTACCAGTACCATATAATATAGCTTAGATTTTTTGCAATTTATATGAATTTTAAACTAAACTTACGGTATATTTGAGTTTTAAAAATGCACTTTTTTCCTTTTTAAATGTCTTGACAAGATCTAAGTGTGAATCATTACGGTGAGAATAGAAAGAATTAGAAGAAGATTTAAAAGTGCTTAACATCAGTTATTTTGTCTGAAATGGAAGGATCATGTTCTTTTGGTTCCCTCTGATTTACTGTATTGTACTGTATATTACTGTAGTACATTTAAGGATACCACATCACAGTACTTCAGTTACATCCAAAGTAACAAACGGAGAAGTGGGAGCGACATGTTCCAGTTTGTTCCTGTAAAATTAAGCACAGCATTTATCAACTGTAAAGAGAAAAGTATTTTCTAAAAACACATATTTTTTTTTTGCAGAAGCATCAGGTCTTCTCAAGTCACAGGGCTCAAGTCCGAGTCAAGTCCCAAGTCACTGACCTTCAAGTCCAAGTCGAGTCCCAAGTCTTGGTCCATTTTATCAAGTCCTGAAAGTCTCAAGTCCTAAAAAAGTCCTAAAAGTCCAAGTCACAATTTGCAAGTCCCCAACTCTGATTTATAGTATTAAATCGATCTGCACCTATAAATCGAAACTACACAAAAAATACAAACAAACAAAAGTCATTTAACTGCACTTTCTTGTTGTTTAGACTGTAAATTATACATTGAGTTGCCCAAAATATTAACAATAAACTCAGCACAGTGTTTTCTATTAGACTAAGAAATCTTCCCCATTTACAACAAGTTCAGGTGTTCAAACATTTGTGACAAAAGTGACGTTTTTAGTTTAGTTTAGTTTTTAAATTGTCTATATATGTTATCATTTTGTTCTTGTCACATCTTAGACCAGGTTCGCTGAACTTGAATAACAATAATCTTTTTCAGTGTTTTAAACGTCATTTCAATAAATAGTAAACACCGTGGGACTTGAAAGACAGATATTTAGTTGTAATGCTTTGTTATGATGATATTTCAATAACGTGGGGTATGTTTTCTATCATATTCCATGTTATTTTTTTCTCTTATGAGGTGGATTACCAAAAAACTCCATCCATCTGCTCCTGGTCCGGTCCTTTCGTCAAATTTTAGAACCTTTTGTGAGTCAAAAAGTTTGCCCACGCCTCTCTTAGACCGCTGTTATTTTTGTAAATGCGTGAACTGAAGTAGATTACCAGCAGTATAAATAGACAATTGTAATAATTTGAGGAAGTTTCATACCTGATCCAGAGGTGCAGCGGCTGAGCGTGTGGATCTGCAGAGAGGGAGCAGTCGGCACAACCAACAGTTTGGAAAACCAGCCTCTGAAGTCAAGAGTCCTGTAGAAACTTGCGGTGAAACTAGTTTGTTTTGTTCGCAAAGGTCAGCACTCTGCAACAGGTATTTAAAAAACACAATACTCAAGTTTGGCTGTAAGAAAAATACGTAGAGACTCGTCACAGGTGAATCTGCCGCAAACCAGTTTTGGATCTGTGTTTACAAAAGGACTTGTTCATGTTTGTGGATGTTCCTTTATTCTGACGGCTTTATCTATCCTCTTTGTCTAGGACGTCTTTTAAAGTTTCAGCTGGTGGGGAGGGGCTTGTGCTTCTCTTTATGGAGTTATTATTGCTTTGCCTGAATGTTCCACAGTATGGCATTAAACTGATCAGTCTTTTCCTGCTATTCCAATCCCAACGCCTTTCTCTTCTCTCTAATTTAAAGGTTGTAAAGAGGATTTTTTTAAGGGGAAGAGAAATTCAGCGACAGTCCTTGTGCGCATTCAGAATTACTGTTGAAGTGACCTGTTTAGAAGTAATTCAGCGACCGACGCGTCAGTTTTTAGACCCTTCGTCTGCTTCGGTCGCGCCATCGCTGGACGAGATCTCCAAGAATCACCTCAGTTTGGCTTTGCTCCTTTTCCCCTTCTCTTCTTCTTTCAGCGACCTCAAAAAAACGGACTTTTCTTTTGGGGCGAACCGGTCGTGGATTCTCGTCCGCCGTCGCGACAAACTTTGTGCGAAATGCGAGGAGGAGGTAGCGACAGTTCGAAAAAGCCTCTAAGAACCGCCGCGTAAACCACGTAATCCCCGCGCTCCAAACGAGTCAGTTATACTAGGGAGTTTGATTGACAACCCAACAGCCAATAGAAAATGAGGGAGCCTCGTTTTCTATTGGCTGATGTTTATCTGGCCTCACTACGTCCACAGTTGATAGATTTTCGTAGTTTTTTTTTTTTGGTCATCATAATTACAAAGCTGCTGCGTCTCTGTAATAGTATTTTAATCTTTCACTGACAGTTTGAAACTAAAAAAAATCCTCCATACAACCTTTAATGTCTCGCTTTTTACTTTTATGATGATGATTTATGTTTTGATTTGTTTTTATTGTTATTTTAATGTATTTTTTATTCTGTAAAGCACTTTGAATTACTTTCTGTACAAACTGTGCTAAAGAAATAAACTTGCTTTGCCTTTCCTCTCCTTGCCTCTCCACAGATCTGACCTGAAATTGGGCTGGTGCAGTCAGCAGCTCGACTGGACAGATTTTTAATGGCAATTGTTGTTATTTAACTTGATTTAAAAAGATAAATTATTACAAAAGTTTAATGTACATATCAATTTTGTAGTAAAATGAGTTAAATTTATGAACAAAAAGGAACTCAAATATGCAACTAAAGATAAGACATTTTTACTAAAACATCATCCCAACTAAATCTATTGTTTGTTAGTTGTATTATTTTATTAACTTTACATAAACAACTAAGACCCTTTAAAGATCTCATCCTGGAGCTGTGTTTTGTTTTATTCACACATGTTTGGGGAATTGTTTATTACTATTCTGTCTACATCTGCAAAACTCAAAATGCTCTGTTCCACCTTGTGATGTCATAGTGGTAGTTTTCTAGTTAACAGCTCCTTTTACATTTTGTTCAGTAGAGATGGGAAATTCCAATCTCTAGGGCTGAAATCATCCAAACACTGAATAATAAAAAATATAATATATATATATATATATATATATATATATATATCTAGGTAAGATAAAATGACTTGAGGCCCTGTTTACACATAGTTTTTAAAAAACTGAGACATTTTTATCCATCTTTTACACGCACATGGTGAATTCGCCTCTGAACATGAATCTTTCTAAAAACTCTGGCTAGAGAGGAGATTCTGGAAAACTACGGTTTTGTGTTTGTGACCAATGTTTACCTTTTGCTCTGGTGATGATCTCGGAGTCATATTTCTTCTGGTGCAAACACTTTTCATGTGTTTGTATTTGCACACAGCTGATGTTTCATATCCATGACCCAAGACAAATGAGACTCGGAGGTCAGAGATTCTGCCACTTCTTAAACAGATCTGTGGAGAGGCGAGTCCGCTCACTAATGCACGTTTTTCAAGGTATTTTTGAGTAAAACTTACAACTGTGATGAAATAAATGCTACAGGTTTGAATCTAATCCAGGTGCCGCCCAGAGTCTTGGTGTAGTTATGACGGCGCTCGATGGTGTATTTATGCAGGCTGATGTAAACTTTTTTGAAAACGATGCTGTGTGCACAATGTTATTTTGGAAAATAGAGGGAAATATTTGTTTCACAAGTAGATTCAGCTTGAAAAGTAAAATGATCTACCAATGGAATAAGTGTGTTTTTCTTACTTCAAGCAACATTCGATTTTGTTTCTTATTTTAAGTGCAAAAAGTTGTTGTTTTCCTTATTTCAAGCGTAGCAAGATTTATTTTTATATTTTAAGTACAAAGAAGTCTTGTTCCACTGGCAGATAATTTTACTTGTCAAGTGAAATTTACTCAAATCATGACAAAACTTTCTTAATTCAAGTCATCTTAACTTCCAGGACTAAAACAGGACTAAACCAGAATTGAACCAGGATTAAACCAGGACTGAACCAGCACCAAACCAGGTCTAAACCAGAACTGAACCAGGTCTAAACCAGAACTAAACTGGTGTCAGTCCTGGTCTCAGTCCCATTCTGGTTCCAGTTTCACTCCCGGTCAGGTCCTGGTCTGGTCCCAGTCTCAGTCTCAGTTCCAGTCTCAGTCCTAGTCCTGGTTCCAGTCTCGTCTCGATCTCAGTCCCGATCCCAGTCTGGTCTCGGTCTCAGTCTCGGTCTCAGTCTTGATCACCCGACAGTGTATGTGGGCGCATCTCCGTGCTTGTCCCGACACTGAGTTCTGGTTTAGTCCTGTTTTAGTCCTGGTTCAGTCCATATGCAAAAGTCCGGCATCGCAATTTAAGTCACGTAAACGAGAAACGGCCGTTATCCTTTTGTTTTCCATTATTCATTTAAAAACAAAATCGAAAACTGAAAAAACTAATCAGTATCCCGTTTTTTAATTTTGGTTTTGGAGACAAATAATGAAGAAAATTTTTGTTTTTTTCGTTTTCTTATTTTTGGTTTTATATTAAGAAACGATTGAACGAATGACACACAGATTCTTTAAGATGCAAATCCATTTCACAGTTTTGTCATAAACCTGCCTCGGTCTCAGACTTGGAGCGAAAACAACTTTCAGCTCTTAAGTTGAGTTTTCTTCTCGGGGCTTATTCAGATTTCGGGCGTCGGTGAAAGAAGGGGGACCCCGTGTTTGCGAACTCTCCACGCACACAGAATGAGACTAATTCCTTTGACAGTGGAGCCGACACAGACTCACTGAGGTGTGCGGGATTAGACCGTAAATATACTCCAGGTCCTGTCCCACACTCGGGGCGGCCGCTTCCTGTCCCACACGCTGCAGCCTTCACTTCAAACACGGAAATGTATTTATCAGATCAGCACGATCCCTTTTACAATACTCATCTGTGGGCAATTTGTCCTTTGTTTGTAGTGTTTGAAAGCCTCTATAATGATTCACTGATTCAAAACTGCACTATGTAAAGTTTCTCAGGGAAGGCCCACCACCTGCTTGTCTCCACGGAGATGAGCTTTCTCTGGAATGTTCCGCAGTTTTACTTCAACGTATCGATCTAACGTTTCTTCAATAGGTGATTTTATTGCTCAAAAAAAAAAAAGAAAAATCTCAAAAACCTGCATTCTTACGTGAGCGGGGAGTGCCTCTCCACAGACCTGACCTGTTACTTGTCTCCATGGAGGTAGAAAAGTTTAATGGCACACTGTGGAACATTCTAATTAAAGCAACAACATCTTTTTTGGTACAAATAGAAGGGACAGTCTAGAAAAGTTACATAAAGCACATTAAACTTATCATGTTTGTATCACATTTTAATCTGTTTTAGGGGAGTTAAGGGTTCACCTGTTTTGTTTTTTTGTTTGTTTGTTTGTTAGTTTTTTGTTTATTTCTTTTAACTATGTATGTATGTACGTATACATAGTGTGTGTGTGTGAATATATATTTATTAATTTCATTTTATTAGAGACATGTTTGATATCCATTTAGTATATATATATATAGTTCATAACATAAGTACATACATACATGAACGCACCCACCAATATACGTGCATAGGTCTATTGTAGTGCGTTAAACATGTGGCCCTGGGGCTGGATCCGGCCCTCCAAGACCTTTAATCCGGCCCTCGGCTGATTTTCTACTAAAATATTTTAATTATATTTTCTATTAAAATATTGGTCATTTTCTGCGTCTCTTAGCATATCAGCGTCTCCAGAGCCTCTGTGAAGACTTGCCTCTTTCCAAACGCTCTTAAAGGACGATCGTTTTGACTGTTGACGCCGAGTGCAGGATTTTCCAAGAAAAATTTACTTATTTCTATTTACATACAAGTTCATGTTAAAACATTGTGTTGAAATTGCATTGTTCTTAAAGTTTCGGGTTGTGCATAATGTTATAATATTTTGTAAAAGAAAGAGTTCATTAATTAAAAAAGTTTTCTGTAATAGATTTGTGTTTCTCTGCACAAATATTTTAACTTATTGCTATTTCTGGGGTTTATATGCCATGAGTTTTCTGATCCGGCCCCTTTGGGATAAAAGTAGGTTGGATACGGCCCCCGGACCAAAATGAGTTTGACACTCCTGGTCTATTGGTTTTCGTACTTCACATAAAATGACAAAACAAAACAAAAATAACCAAGTAAGTAGGCCTGAGTAAATTTTTATTTTAGAGTGTCTTTCACAGATTAAAAAAAAAGAAAAAAGTGTCTTATAGAGTGTAATACTACAGACATTATTACATTATTATTCATGGTATTACCCTTTGCATCTGTTTTTCTTCTGAATAAAGTACAAAATACGTTCTGTGTTTACCCTGTAGTCTGTAGGTCAAACAACTTGTGGCCCAATTGAACTTTATCTCCAATTAACTGCTGCTCTCCATGTCCAGGGCCAAATCTGAGCAGGTCCACACAAAGTGAAGGTTGAGTCCTGAAAGCCGCCCCATAGCCTCCCCACGGCGCCCCCTCGCTCTGCAGGTGTCACTGGTCCCTGTCGTGTCAGACCTCGTCCCGCTCTCTCCTCTTCCCGTTGAGACAGACCGTGCGGCGAGAAGAGGGGCCCGGGATAATCCTGGCGGGGTGGGGGCCCCTCTGTGGTCTGTGTGTGGGGGTCTCGTACGGGGGGTCCTGTGTTTATGCGGTGAGGGCCGTGGAGTGGATCAATGACAGACAAAGGCCCTGTAGGAGGCTGTCTGGACATTTAGACACATCAGACTCAGGTCAAGTGAATTAAAATGTAGGAGATGCCAGACCTCGACCGACTCACTGAAAAAACATTTAGAAAACAGTCAACGCAGTTTCAGTGCCACAGGTCAATCAACACAAATGAAATTTACATTATCATTTAGTTTGGTTCATCAGTATTTAACATATGAATACTGGTATTTATTTCAAGGCCAAGAACTCTTCATTGAACTCAATTTCAATGCATTTTTTTCAATCTATGAAGAAAGAATGTTATTTTTTTTCAATTTAGAGAAATGGGAAGATGGGTTAAAGTGACTTACAAAACTTAGACTTGGACTTCGACAAACTTTATTGATTTTTATTGAAACTATTTGGACACAGTAGCTCACACATCACAATATAATATAATAACCCATCCATACATTTTCTTCTGCTTATCCGGGGTCGGGTCGCGGGGGCAGCAGTCTGAGAAGGGCCTCCCACACTTCACTCTCCACACACACTTCCTCCAGCTCTTCCCGAGATGTTCCCAGGCCAGCCGAGAGACACAGTCCCTCCAGCGTGTCCTAGGTCTTCCCTGGGGCCTCCTCCCGGTGGGACGCATAATAACAAAGAGTAAAAAATATAAATGGTAATAATAAATTCTAAATAAGTAGCAAAAAAAGACTAAAGAATAATCAAAAGCAGAATAATTTAAATATTAGAATGAATTTCACCCTGACTTTGTCTCTGGGCTGGCCTGGGAACGCCTCGGTGTCCCCCTGAAGGAGCTGGAGGAAGTGTCTGGGGTGAAGGAAGTCTGTTAGTTCCTGCTTAGACTGCTGCCCCTGCGACCCGACCTCGGATAAACGGAAGAAAATGGATGGATGGAATGAATTTGACATCTTTTGACTCAAAAGTCACCGAAATGTCATCAACTCATGGGTTTCAGGCAAATGATTATTTAAGATATAATATATTTTTTATTATATTATCGCCATAACAACGGACGATTGTTCTGCCCTACAAAAGCAAAAGACCTTAATTCACCAGAGTGTGAAACTAAAAAAAAAAAGACTTTAAATTTTTTGTTTTGTCCAGAAATTTGACAACTAGTTACTATAATGAAGAAATATTTGTATGTGAAAAATCTTGAGCTCAAAATTGATCTTTGACCCTTATTTGTCAGTTTCTGTTCTCTGCCTTTGTGTCATGAGCCAAAACTCAGAAGTCCTGCACAAAGGCAAAAGGCAGAAAGTGACATGATCATTATTTACTTGATTTTCACCAGACTTCCATCCATTATAAGAAAAACACCTCACCAACGTTGAGTCATCGTGGTGTTTATTTGAAATGATTTTCCTGTTTAGTGCTGATCAGGATCGTGCAGCAACACTTACAGAGTTAAACCGTTTGACAGACAAGTGACTTTGCAGTATAGTGTTTACACAGCAAAAAGTGGAGTGTTAAAATTGACTCTCACAGAATCAACTTTAACATTTTCTCAGAGTTTATATGAGTCCAATCTGCTCTACAGTTAGTTTAACATTTTTGGAAATGTTAACCAAAGTTCCTGTTTAACCCCGAAATCCAGAGTTATTGTAACGTTTTTTGAGAGTAAACACTTTGACACTTTGTAGAGTTATCCTGATTTATCTAAACAACACACAGAGGTGTTTTATTTTATTTTTATTTTATTTTAGTTAATTTAAGATGAAATTATGTACAAAACTGGTTCAAACTGGTCTTCTCTCACAAGAGTTTGAAGTGGTGAATGGGAGGAGCCAAATTAACACTAAAAGAAGTTGAATTAACACTAGAGGAAGTTGAATTAACCTCAACTATATCAACTCTAGCAAATAACTCCAACTCGAACCCCCATTTAAATTTCAGATAGTTAAAATAACACTTTTGGTGTTAAAAACAACTCTGAAATATTTTACCCTAAAATTTTAACCCTCCAGTTTTTGCTGTGTACAGTCAGAATAAATACACAAAATACTTTCACATTAAAGATAATTTAAGTACATAGTCATAATTGAATGATCAAATGTCACCAAAATGTCTTCAACTCATGGGTTTCAGATAATGATTATTAAAGATATAATATATTTTGATTATATTATTGTCATACAAAGGCAAAAGACTTTAACTCACCAGAGTGTGAAACAAAAAAAAAATGACTTCAAAATGTTTTGTCTAGACAAAAGTGTAATAGATAGGGCTCCCAAAATCTGAAAACTAGTTGCTATAATGAAGAAATAGTTGTATGCGAAAATCTTGAGCTCAAAATTGATCTTTGACCCTTATTTGTCAGTTTCTGTTCTCTGCCTTTGTGTCATGAGCCAAAAAGATATTTTAAGGATAATTGAATACAAAGGTTTATTTATTTAATGTGTTCAGACCCTGTGCCAAGGCCGCAAGAAAAGGAAGGAGGCCAGAGGTTGGATTTTAAAATAAAATCTATTTATAAACTAAATCACACACAAAACGTACACTGTTACTGTTTTTTATCTTTGCACGATTCTTTATTTTTGGCTCATGACACAAAGGCAGAGCACAGGAACTGACAAATAACAGTCAAAGATCAATTTAGAGCTCAATATTTGTTACGATATTTATTCACACGATAAAGGAAATCTCAAATACAAACAAAATGTTGCCTTCCAAAATCAGATCAGGAAATAATCTGAGTGTCTGTCCACTGATCTGAAGGTTGGCAGTTTGAATCCCGCTCCCGGTTGAGCGGTCAGATCCACTGAGGGTCGGTGGTGCGATTCCAGCTCTCACACTTGAATGCTGTTGTTGTGTCCTTCGGCAAGACACCTAACCCGCCCCCAGTGTCTGTGTACACTGGTGTATGAATGAGCGTGAATGGGTGAGTGGTTTCTTGATGTAAAGAGCTTTGACTACCTCTCAGGTGGAAAAGCACTGAATATAATGTGAGCAATACCAATCTGTGTATCATTCGTTTGTTCATTTTTCAAAATAAAACCAAAAATAAGAAAATGAAAAAAACAACTGTTTTCTTCATTATTTGTCTCCAAAACAAAAATTTAAAAAACAGATAATGATTTGTTTTTTTTTCATTTTTCAATTTTGCGTTAAATTTAATAATAAACTGTGGCGCTGGACTTTTGCGCCACATACTGACTAAACCAGGACTAAAACAGGTTCGGGACTTAGACCAGGACCAGACCAGGATTGAGTCTGGGACCAGGATCAGGACTGAGACCGGGACTGAGACCGGGACCAGGACCAGACCAGAACTGAGACCAGGACTGAGAACGGGAACAAGACCAGTGTCAGACCATGATTGAGCCCGGGACTGAGACCGGGACTGAGACTGGAACCAGATCAGAACTGAGACCAGAACTGAGACCAAAACTGAGCCCGGGACTGAGACCGGGACTGAGACTGGGACCAGACCAGGATCAGACCGTGATTGAGTCCGGGACTGAGACCGGGACTGAGACCGGGACTGAGACTGAGACCAGACCAGGATCGTGATTGAGACCGGGACTGAGACCGGGACTGAAACTTGGACCAGACCAGGGCTGAAAACAGTTTAGTCCTGGTTTAGACCTGGTTTAGTCCTTTTAGTCCTGGTTCAGTCCCGGTTTAGTCCGTATGCGGCGCAAAAGTCCGGCATCACAGTTTAATTCACAGAAACGAGAATCGGCTGTTATCCATTTTTTTCAATTCTTCATTTAAACACTAAATCGAAAAACTGAAAAAAACTAATCATTATCCGTTTTTTTATTTTGCTTTTGGAGACAAATAATGAAGAAAATTGTTGTTTTTTCATTTTCTTATTTTTGGTTTTATTTTGAAAAACAAATGAACGAATGACACACGTTTTACCTCAAACTCACACAGGTTTATAGAAAATCTTTTAAACATTTGCTAAATCTGTATCTCTCTTTTTCTGTACGAGATGTGCTTTTTTTCACCTTTTGGGTTTTTATATCCTGGTTAAAACCTCAAACAAACCCACATCTGACCTTTCTGGACTGCGCGGAGACGAGATACACCGGGGACCTGGGTGTGCGTTAACAATGAGCCACTGTGAAAAGGTTACTACAGAGCCAGACACTTCGCTCTGACTCTCCCCGTCCTCGGCTGTGGTATCGGCGGGTGTCTGCTGAGCTTTGCCATCGTAGCGTGTTGCGACCGCTCCTCTTTGGTCCCAGCTCCTCTCACAGCTCCTCTCTGGTCACTGGCTGTTGCGCTGGGGTCTTATCTGTGCCTAAAAAAGACCCTTGAAACGTGGGCGAGGATCAGACTTCTGCGTCTGGAGATAAAACCCGAGCAGCTTCAAACACACGGCTCCGTCACACCGTCTATTTGTGCAGAAATCTGATAAAGACGCTGTACTGCATGAATACTATTTTGTCTTGATTTATGCAAAATGTGCAGCAAATATTTATTGTAAGAACTGAAAAATAAATAAATAACATATAATTGTAGGTAGAAAACACTTTTTTGCTTTTAAAATACTCTGACAAGATTTTGGTGTGAATTATTACTGCCATAATTGCAAGAATTCAAGTAAAAAACATAAATCTTCATGTTTGCGCTGAAATGAATCATGGGATATGTAGTTCCCGATGTTTATCAGCTGTTGCTACTATAAAACAATGCACTTAAAGGTTGTATGGAGGATTTTCTTTTAGTTTCAAATTGTCAATGAAAGTTTAAAATACCATTACAGAGATGCAGCAATTTTGTAATTATGATGACCAAAAAAAAAAAGAATGAAAATCCATCAACTGTGGACGTGTTGAGGCCAGATAAACATCAGCCAATAGAAAACGAGGCTCCCTCTTTTTCTATTGGCTGTTAGGTCGTCAATCAAACTCCCTACGTTTCTAGCGTAACTGACTCGTTGTCGCGCAGGGATTTCGTGGTGTATGGGGCAGTTCTTAGAGGCTTTTTCAAACTGTAGCTTCATCGCAATTCGCACAGAGTTTGTCGCGACGGTGGACGAGAATCCACGACCGGTTCGCCGCCAAAGAAAGTCAGTTTTTGAGGTCGCTGAAAGAAGAAGAGAAGGAGAAAAGGAGCGAAGACAAACTGAGGTGATTCTTGGAGATTCCTTCCAGCGATGGCACGACTGAAGCAGACGAAGGGTCTAAAAACTGAAGACGCGTCGGTCGCTAAATTATTTCTAGACAGGAAACTTCAACGGTAATTCTGAACTGGCTGTAAACAAACGTGATTTCTAGAGTAAAGAGACGGGACGAGATGTTTCTACTGAGGAGCTGTGGAGGAGGAAGGTGGTGTCACACATGCACAACATTTGAAAAATTATTTCTCTTCCCTTAAAATATCCTCTATACAACCTTTAAGCAAAGGATTTTGTAATTCGATATATTGTGACAGCCCACGGTATTATTTTGAGACTTCTGATGATACGATATCACAATATTTCGGGTTATTGTTACAGCCATAATAAATAATAATAAAAAATGTAAAAGATAGATACATTTAATGCCAATGTGGTGAAACACGTGGGAAATCAATATCTTCTGAGGCAAAAGGTATCACTTCCATCTTAATTCCACATTCCAGTTTATTGTAGTTTTTTTTTTTTTTTCCAGTATATATGGTAAATGTGAAACCTGTTCTCCCTCTCCTCGCTTGGCCTTTGTTCAGACTCACCTGTGCTCTCTGTTTTTCTTTCAGACTGCAGTAAAGTAGACAACATCTAGTGGTGATAAATGAGAATAAAACAGGTCAGCAAGTCTAATTATAGATGGTAGCTTTGACTTGAGAGATTAAGAAAGGAGGAATTCAATTTGTCAGCTGGACAAAAGTTTATTTTTGGTCAAATACGTTTCACAGATCATCCAAGCTGCTTCTTCAGTTATGATCGGATGCTGGTGGACACTTCCTTATATCTGTCTGAAGGGAGGAGCTAACTACACTGAAACTACTCTGGAACTAACACCTTACTTGTTTACAGTTTCTTTTAGCTATTGAACTTGTACTGAGTGTGGGGTCTTATTAGCAGAATCATTCAGGGCAGGAGCTTTCACACCTCTGGGCCTGACCTGGCAACCCCTAATGTTTTCTTTGTTTGTTTTGATTTAGGTTTGAGGATGGAGTTATAAATAGGAAACAAAAGAGAATCAAATTATTAAAGGTTGTGTGGAGGATTTTTTTTTTGTTTAAAATTGTCATTGAAAGTTTAAAAGAGACGCAGCAGCCTTTTAATTATGATGACCGAAAAAAAAGAAAGAATGAAAATCTATCAACTCTGGACGTAGTGAGGCCAGATAAACATCAGCCAATAGAAAACGAGGCTCCCTCTTTTTCCATTGGCTGTTAGGTTGTCAGTCAAACTCCCTACATTTTTAGTGTAACTGACTCATTGGCGCTCGGGGATTATGTGGTTTATGCAGCGGTTCTTAGAGGCTTTTTCAAACTGTCGCCTCCTCGCAATTCGCACAAAGTTTGTTGCGATGGCGGACGAGAAGCCAAGACCAGTTCGCTCCAAAAGAAAGTCCGAAGGGTCTAAAAACTGACGCGTCGGTGGCTAAAATATCTCTAGGCAGGTCACTTCAACGGTAATTCTGAACATGCACTGGATGTAAACAAATGTGATTTCTAGAGTAAAGAGGCGGGAGGAGATGTTTCTACTGAGGAAGGTGGTGTCACACATGCACAACATTTGTAAAAGGACGGTCGCTGTATTTCACTTCCCTTAAAAAATCCTCTATACAACCTTTAAATTAAAAGTATTCATACAGTTAAAAGAGTTAACTTATTTTTTGCAATCACATATTAACCATCTAAATGAAAATATCTTTACTATGTTCTCTTCAGTAAATAAATCATTTGTTATTAAAGCACAATATTGTTACTGTCTTAAAAAGTTAATTTTGAACGAAAAAGCTTTTTGCAACTCTGTCAGAACAGAATACAGTTTTGTCATGAGTGTAAAGTTTATTTAGTTCTCATGAGCTACTTGTACAATATGTCTGTACTGAGGTAAGACAAAATTTTGCTTAAATACTTCGGAGTAAAAGTTCTTCATCAGAGTGCAATGTAGAACAGGTGTAGGGGTGGGGTATATATACCTAGAGAGGGGAGCAAGGGGGCATCTTCAACCAAACATTACCTACAAAAAAATCAAACAGCAGTAATGTGACAAAGAGGGCCTTTGTCCCCATTTTTCACCTTAGTTCAGTTACATCCATCCATATCAACTAAACAGCTAAATAATAACCATCCCGGGTTTGTTTTATTTAGTCTTTGTTTAATTGATCACATTCACACAGTTACTTTAAATTCATTTTATTTGGTTATATCCCTTCATTTTTGGTTTAAACTTACCACCTTCACCTGTGACTCCACATGGTCTGGGAACAAAAGAGGGGGCGTGTCCTTTGGCAGCCATATTTATAGGCTCAGGGGGAGGTGTTGGCCCAGACCATGTGGAGGGAAGCCTCGGAAATGGTTCTTTGTTTTATCAAATGGGTTATTAGAATTTTGGTTTCAGTGTATCTAGTTAAGTTGGAGCACTGTTCAGTTTAAAAGGGGGATTAGGCTTCAGAAAATAATTTAAGGCAGCACACCAGTAAGGAAAGGAAATTGCTACAGTTTTCCCCGTAAGTTGGTGTGAACCCAGGGGGAGGGACTTCCTCTCTGGGGGGTATATAAGTAGAGGCAGTTTAATCAGGAGGGAGGTCACCATCAGTGCAGCCAGGTGCCTGTGGGTATTTTCTTTTGTTGCGTTATTTTCTGTTGCTTTTGTTTAGTTAAGCACACTTCTTTTTTGTAAATATGTATATAATTTTGCCCACGACTTGGAAGGATCCAATAAAGAATTTGGTTTGGTGAAGGACAACTTTGCACTGGACTCTCATTTTGACCACTTGGGCCAGCTTCCCCACAAGTAAAAAAAACTTTCCATCGAGTGTGTATATACAGTATAAAATATGTACCAGAAACAGACTATCATACACTTGTTCAGTAAAGATTATACATCACAAGAAAACATTATGATCTTGAAGAGAGTCCAAGGCCAAGAACACACAATCATGACAGAGGTATCAAAGACCAAGAAACGTAGACCAACAAAAGTGATTTTATATTTAACTCTTCGTTTAAACCTGCTGGAGCCATAGTGTTGAGTGTGTGTATGTCGTAAGTTTCACAGTGCAGTAATAAACATTTGTGATTACCGCCTCTAGGGAGTTTGTTTACTTTTTCAATACCAGCATATTGAAAGTAGCAAAGGTTGTGACCAGCCTTTTTGAAATGTGCCGCCTCGAGGTTCTGTTTTATCTAATCTTGTTGGTCCTGCACCTGCACTTGGCTGATGTGTGCGCGTTCTTTCTTCTTTTTTTTTTTGTCTGGAATATGGAATTAACCATTTTTATCATCATTTAGACCAAACCAGACCAAGTTACAGGTCAGGTCTGTGGAGAGGCGACCCCGCTCACAGTCAAAATGCCTGTTTTTCTAGGTATTTTTGAGCTATAAAACCACTTGAATAAACGTAAGGTAGAGCTGTTTTACTGTGGAATATTCCAGGCAGAGCAATGACGCGGGGGTTCTGTTTTATCTAATCTTGTTGGTCCTGCACCTGCACTCAGCTGATGTGCGGCGTATTCTTTCTGCTGTTTTTGTTTGGAATGTTTCACAGTGTGGCATTAAACCTTTCTATCGTCATGGAGACCAAACCAGACCAAGTTACAAGTCAGATCTGTGGAGAGGCAGTCAGAATTCCTGTTTTTCTACATATTTTTGAGCTATAAAACCACCTATAATTGAATAAGAGCTGTTTTACTGTGGAACATTCCAGGCAGAGCAATGACATATCCATAATAATAAAAAATGAAAATAATACATTTTATTTATTAGGTGCCTTTCTGGACACTCAAGCTCACCTTACAACAACATAAACAAGTTAAATACTATTAAAACACACAGTTAAAGTGGGACAGTATCTTAAAGAAAGTGATTAACGCCCAATTAATAAACCATCTAGACTCGTGTTATATTTGATCAACTAGTCTTTGACAAACTCAGAATCTGAGCTATTCAGTGGCTGAAGCAAATTCCTCTCGGGAAAATGTACTGCAGTTCTTTAGGATATGGCAGTGTTGAGGAGTAACAGATTACATGTACCGGAGTTATGTAATCAGAGTACAAATTATGAGTAACTGTATTCAGTTACAGTTACTGTTTCAGTGAGTGGTAATTGGATTACAGTTACTTTGTTGAATTAAATGGATTACACGGCGGTATTTTCCTGTTTTCACATTTTGGGCTATTCCCCTCCCCCCACCCTTTTTTTTTTTCCCGGTAATTCCACTCATTTCCGGAAACTAAACCAGGTCTAAACTACAACTAATCCAGGACTAAGACCAGGTCTAAACTAGTTCTAAACCAGATCTAAACCAGGTCTAAAACAGATCTAAAACCAGGTCTAAACCAGGACTAAACCAGGTCTAAAACCAGGTCTAAACTAGTTCTAAACCAGATCTAAACCAGGTCTAAAACAGATCTAAAACCAGGTCTAAACTAGATCTAAACCAGATCTAAAACAGGTCTAAACCAGGACTAAACCAGGTCTAAACCGATCTAAACCAGGATCTAAAACCAGGTCTAAAACTAGGTCTAAAACCAGGTCTAAACCAGGACTAAAACCAGGTCTAAACTAGATCTAAACCAGATCTAAAACAGGTCTAAAACCAGGTCTAAACCAGGACTAAAACCAGGTCTAAACTAGATCTAAACCAGATCTAAACCAGGACTAAAACAGGTCTAAAACCAGGTCTAAACTAGTTCTAAACCAGGATCTAAACCAGGTCTAAAACACGTCTAAAACCAGGTCTAAACCAGGACTAAGACCATGTCTAAACCAGTTCTAAACCAGATCTAAACCAGGTCTAAAACCAGGTCTAAACCAGGACTAAACCAGGACTAAAACCAGGTCTAAACTAGATCTAAACCAGGTCTAAACCAGGACTAAACCATCCTAGTCTTTGCTTCTCTACAGCAAATCAAGTAATCCAAAGTTTTCAGATTACATTACTCACCTTAAATAACTTCATGGATTATGTTACAAACTACATTTTGGGGTCTGTAATCTGTAGGGAAATACATTTTAAAATGAACCTTCCCAACACTGTGTATGGCGTCAGTGTCGCTCACACCACTCCAGTGTCAAAGGGCCTTTCTTTGAGCACCATTTAACATGTGCCGATATTAAAGGAGTGCATTAGCTGGAGCAGCACTAATCGCTGAAGTACACAGTATCAGCTCACACTATCAGCAGGTGCTTCAGAGGAGGATGTCTCTGTCTCCCGGTTTAAAACGGGCCCAAGACAAGAGAGGACGGAGCGCGCCAAGCCCCTCGTGTCAAGTGGGCTTCCTTATCGCGTCGAGATGGTCCGTCCCTTCCCGAACGTCCTCCTCCAGAACAGACGAGCGAGCGGAGCGGACACAACGCAAAGGAGAACAGAAAGAAGGAGGAGTTGAGAATACGTTTAAAAGAAGAACTCTGCGGGTAACATAAGACGAAGAGGAGTTCGTGGAAAGGCGGAAAGATCTGAAGGTTTGGACATTTTGTGGAACGTTTTGGAAGTTGGTCACAGTTGGAAGAAGTTGAGAATATAAAGACTTTTTTTTTGGGAATCTCTGGGAACACTGTGGATAACGAAAGGTGCAGAGGAGTAAAAGGGAAGAGAGAAAGATTTGAATTTAAGGTTTGAGAATTTTTTTGGGAACATTTAGAAGTTGAGAATATAAAGACGCTTTTTTTGGCATCATTTGGAACACTTGGGATAACAAAAGGTGCAGAAGAGTAAATGGAAAGAGAGGATTTGAATTTAAGCTTTGGGAATTTTTTTTTTTTTTTTGGATAATTTAGAAGTTGGTAACATTCAGAAGAAGTTGGGAAAATAAAGAAGTTTTTTCGGGATCTCTGGGAACACCGTGGACAACAAAAGGTGCAGAGGAGTAAATGGAAAGAGAGAAAATTTTTAATTTAAGCTTCGGGAATTTTTTTTTGGACAATTCGGAAGTTGGGAACATTTAGAAGAAGCTGACAATATAAAGTTTTTTGGTTTTTTTTGGAATTACTGGGAACACTGTGGACAACAAAAGGTGCAGAGGAGTTAATGAAAAGAGAGAAAGATTTGAATTTAAAGTTTGGGAATTTTTTTTTTTTTGAATAAATTCGGAGTTAGTAACATTTAGAAGAAGTTGAGAATATAAAGAACTATTTTTGGGATCTCTGGGAACACTTTGGATAACAAAAGGTACAGAGGAGTATATGGAAAGAGAAAAATTTGAATTTAAGCTTTGGGAATTTTTTTTTTTGGAATAAATTCGGAGTTGGGAACATTTAGAAGAAGCTGACAATATAAAGTTGTTGTTTTTTTTTGGAATTACTGGGAACACTGTGGACAACAAAAGGTGCAGAGGAGTAAATGGAAAGAGAGGAAGATTTGAATTTAAGGTTTGGGAATTTTTTTTTGGACAATTTGGAAGTTGGTAACATTTAGAAGTTGAGAATATAAAGAAAGATTTTTGGGATCACTAGGAACACTGGATAACGAAAGAGAGAAAGATTTGAATTTAAGCTTTCAGAATTTTCTTTTTTTTGAACAATTTGGAAGTTGGTAACATTTAGAAGTTGAGAATATAAAGACTTTTTTTTTTTTTTTCGGAGATCATCGGGAACACTGTGGATAACGAAAAGTCCAGAGGAGTAAATGGAAAGAGAGAGAGACTTGAAATTAAGGTTTGGGAAATTCTTTGGAACAATTTGGAAGTTGATCACAGCTGTCTTGTCTTTTGTAGGACCAAAGACAAGAAGTTTCTCGTAAAACACAAAAGTAAAGAGCTGAAAAAGATTTTGGAAACAAGTTAATTTAAGTAAATTTTTGTACAAACACCGATTTGAAGAGGCTTGCACACAAATTAAAAGAAAAAAAAGTACGATAGTTTTGTAATTACTTTGGGAGAATCTTGGACAAGTCTTGTTCACTTGATTTTGGGCGTGGACTTTTGGAATATGGACTTATTTTGATTAGAAGAATACATGTTTTTGAGAAATGAGCAAAACAAACTCAAGCTGAAGATTCACTAAACAGAATTTAAACGATTGGACAAAGGAAGTTGAGCTGAAGTAGTGTGAGTGTGAGTGAATCCAAAGACATTTTTAATCGTTCTGAATCAGCTTCCACGAACGGAATTGGTTACGGAAGAAGAAAAGTAATCACAAGACGATAAGTGGACAAGATCTGCAACAGAAAGAGCCATCGTAGACAGTATTTTTCTATCCTTTTGAGTAACTTTGATGAATACTGGACCACACCTTTGGAACGCAGATGAGCTGAATTAAAGTCTGCCAGTGTATTCTTCTCTCTAAAGTTTGGATAAAAGAAGCTACCAAGCCAGGGACACAAAGAGATCAACTATTTTTGCAGAATTTATTCATCAATAAATCAATAATCTTCTTTCTTTATAATTTACGGAGAAACACGTTGGTCAGAAAATCAGACAATGAATTGAAGCTGTGTTCACACTTTCACATTATAGACCACATGAAAACTTGGACTAAACTGTGACAAAAACCCAGAACTAAACCTGGACTAGATCAGGACCAAACCAAGACTATAAGAAGATCAAACCAGGACTGTAAGAGAACTAAGCCAGGACTATAAGAAGACCAGACCAGGACTATAAAGAGGACTAAACCAGGACTATAAGAAGACCAAACTGGGACTATAAGAAGACCAAACCAGGACTATAAGAAGACCAAACCAGGACTATAAGAGAACTAAGCCAAGACTATAAGAAGACCAGACCAGGACTATAAGAGGACTAAACCAGGACTATAAGAAGACCAAACCAGGACTATAAGAAGACCAAACCAGGACTATAAGAGAACTAAACCAGGACTATAAGAAGACCAAACCAGGACTATAAGAAGACCAAACCAGGACTATAAGAAGACCAAACCAGGACTATAAGAGAACTAAACCAGGACTATAAGAAGACCAAACCAGGACTATAAGAAGACCAAACCAGGACTATAAGAGGACTAAACCAGGACTATAAGAGAACAAAACCAGGACTATAAGAGGACTAAACCAGGACTATAAGAGGACTAAACCAGGACTATAAGAGAACTAAACCAGGACTATAAGAGGACTAAACCAGGACTATAAGAGAACTAAACCAGAACTATAAGAAGACCAAACCAGGACTATAAGAGAACAAAACCAGGACTATAAGAGGACTAAACCAGGACTATAAGAGAACTAAACCAGGACTATAAGAGAACTAAACCAGGACTATAAGAGAACTAAACCAGGACTATAAGAAGACCAAACCAGGACTATACTAAAGGACTATAAGAGGACTAAACCAGGACTATAAGAGGACTAAACCAGGACTATACGAAGATCAAACCAGGACTATAAGAGGACAGAACCAAATCTACACAAGGACTTCTACTAGACCTAGACCAGGTTTGAACGTGCCCTTAATGAACTGACATAAACTCCACCGGTCCGTCTTTGCTCCTGCGGTTGTCCAAGGGGAGGAGAGGTGGACCTGACCCGAGCAGACTGCCCGTCCCCAGGCAGTGGGTCCCTCCTCGCGGCCGCGGGCAGCCCCAGGCCACCATGACGGAGTGGACTTTGCTCAAACGCCTCCTGGACGCCGTTCACCATCACTCCACCATGATCGGGCGACTCTGGCTCACCGTCATGGTCATATTCCGGCTTTTAATCGTCGCCGTCGCAACCGAAGACGTTTACACGGACGAGCAGGAGATGTTCGTTTGCAATACGCTCCAGCCGGGATGCTCCACGGTCTGCTATGACACTTTCGCGCCAATTTCCCAACCGCGATTTTGGGTTTTTCACATCATCAGCGTCTCAACACCGTCGCTTTGCTTTATAATTTACACTTGGCATAATTTGTCAAAGCAAAACGGTGGCCAAAAGCAGGGGAACATCCACGAGGAGTCCACCAGGCAAGCAGGGCAAGATTCGGGAAAAGACGGCGGAAGAGAGGCCTACGATCGGAGCTGCGATTCGGACAGCTGCTCCATCAGATCGCACAAACATTTGGGGCACAGCTTGGCGGACGCTTTGGAAGGTATCACGATCCAGCAACTACAAAAGCTTGAATCTTTGAACAAGGCACAAACTTTCACCGTGAAAGAGGCCAACACTGAAGTCCAAGCCGTTTCCGGGGGAGTTTTGTCAAAATGTTACATCTTCCATGTTATTTTGAGAGCAATTTTAGAAGTCGGTTTCGTCTTGGCGCAGTGGAAACTCTTCGGATTCAAAGTCCCCGTGCATTTCTTGTGTACGTCTTCGCCTTGCAGCCAACCCGTGGACTGTTACGTGTCCAGACCGACTGAAAAAACTGTATTTTTGCTGTTTATGTTTTGCGTCGGCGTGTTCTGCATCCTCTTGAACTTACTCGAGTTAAATCACCTCGGCTGGAAGAAGATCCGTCAGGTTGTGAAGCTGAGAGAGAAGGCGTCCTGGAGCGCGTACTCTGGTTTACGGAAAGGCTACGAAAGTTTTCCCGCGGACAGTCCGTCTCCTGCCTCGTCGCTGGGATACAGAGACGTGACCAGCACGACGTCCCTGCCCACTTTGAATCTCGTCGTGAGCCACCAGCCGACGTGGACCTGTGCGGCAAACTGCGGTAAAGTAAATAAAGTGCAGGAAGGAAGAAATGTGAGGTTAGAGCAGCTGAAAAGACAGGACTCAAATAAAGGAGAGAGACAGTCTTTGAGGGGTAAAAAGGAAGGTAGAGCGTCCAAGCAGAGGAGCACGGAGGTCTGGATCTGATCTGGCAACGCAAAAAGAGATAAATAACAGCAGTTTGGATCAAGTTTTTGTAAAGTGTAGAAGAGTAAAATAGTGTGGTGTTAAGTTGTAAGGAAGATGTGAGAAAATCATTATACGGTGTGTTCATAGTTGTTGTGGTTGGGTCTAGTTTGAAACCTAAAGTAGATTTGGTCTGCACTGGAAATAAACAATGTCTAGGTAAGTTAAAATGACTTAAATTAAGAACATTTTACTTTATTTGAGTCGATTCAACTTGACATTGTTCGTAAATCACAAAATAAATGCGGATTTGGCAATTATTGAACATTAATGAGGATATTTTATTGTTGACTGAGTGATCGTGTCTCTGAACAATTAGTTTTACTCAAGTTTTAATCAGTGAAAAACAGAAATTGAAGCAGCAATAAAAGGATCCATAAGTCGCCTATTTGGACATTAAATGCAGCCCATTTCTTTTTCTTTTCAACATTCAATTGAAGCAGCAATATTGGAACAAAATAGTCAATAAAATAATTACAAAAAGCATTAGAAATTCATAGAAAAACATGTCTATTTCTAATGAGATAGGTGGACCTGTCCGTTTTTTTGTTGCGCGTTCCAGTCCAGGGTGCAGTATTCGCAGTATTCAGTCTGTTCCTGGGCTTTGTCTTCATTTTTGCGAGCACAGAAAATCCCGTTTCACACGTATATGCTCCTCTCTCATGTGTCAGAACTGATTATTGCAGAGCTACATACAGATCGTGACAAGGCGACCCAAAAAAGTCTCTTGCGATCCACCTGAGAGTCGTGACCCAGTCTTTGGGAAACAATGAACTTGACAAGTTAAATTATCTACCAATGGAATAAAAGTGTTTTTCTTAATTCAAGCAACGTTCGATTTTGTTTCTTTCTTCGGTGTGGCAAGATGTATTTTCATATTTTAAGCACAAAAAGTCTTATTCCACTGGCAGATCATTTTACTCAAGTGAAATTTACTCAAATCATGATAAAACTTTCTTAGTTCAAGTCATCTTAACTTGACTAGATTTTAGTTTTTTTTGCAGTGTGGTTCAGTCCTGGTCATGTCCAGATTGAGTCTAAGTTTAGTCCCAGTTTTGAAATATGTGTAAATGTGAACGCACCCTTAGTTCACAGTTACATCGTCGAACCTTCAGCGTGACATATAATTTATAAATTCACGTTTAAAACTCAATAGACGCTTATGCTGTTTTGTCCAAATAAAATGTTTATAAAGACTTGTAGTTATTTTTGGCTACATCTGTTTTAAATATCAGTTTTGCCCGAGTTTTCACAGTTACATCGTCGAAACCTCAGCGTGAACTAAGGGTGCGTTCACACTTACACATATTTCAAAACTGGGACTAAACTTAGACTAAATCTGGACATGACCAGGACTGAACCACACTGCAAAAAACTAAATCTAGTCAAGTGAAATTTACTCAAATCATGATAAAACTTTCTTAGTTCAAGTCATCTTAACTTGACTAGATTTAGTTTTTTTGCAGTGTGGTTCAGTCCTGGTCATGTCCAGATTGAGTCTAAGTTTAGTCCCAGTTTTGAAATATGTGTAAATGTGAACGCGCCCTTAGTTCACAGTTACATCGTCGAACCTTCAGCGTGACATATAATTTATAAATTCACGTTTAAAACTCAATAGACGCTTATGCTGTTTTGTCCAAATAAAATGTTTATAAAGACTTGTAGTTATTTTTGGCTACATCTGTTTTAAATATCAGTTTTGCCCGAGTTTTCACAGTTACATCGTCGAAACCTCAGCGTGAACTAAGGGTGCGTTCACACTTACACATATTTTCAAAACTGGGACTAAACTTAGACTAAATCTGGACTTGACCAGGACTGAACCACACTGCAAAAAACTAAAATCTAGTCAAGTGAAATTTACTCAAATCATGATAAAACTTTCTTAATTCAAGTCATCTTAACTTGACTAGATTTAGTTTTTTTGCAGTGTGGTTCAGTCCTGGTCATGTCCAGATTTAGTCTAAGTTTAGTCCCAGTTTTGAAATATGTGTAAGTGTGAACGCGCCCTTAGTTCACGCTGAAGTTTCGACGATGTAACTGTGAAAACTCGGGCAAAACTGATATTTAAAACAGATGTAGCCAAAAATAACTACAAGTCTTTATAAACATTTTATTTGGACAAAACAGCATAAGCGTCTATTGAGTTTTAAACGTGAATTTATAAATTATATGTCAAAAAGAATCGTGCACATAAACCACTGACAATTTAAATGTTTTGTAAAGTGATTATTATGTAAACAGACTATTGTGCATGCAGTTATGTGTCTTTGTGTATCTAATATATGATAAAAAAAGATTTGGTTATACGACACAGACTTTTCTTTAGTTTCATTTTCATTGTGAGAGTTAAAAAAGTAAATGAACATACAAAAGCGAATGTGAATATTTGTCATTTATTTATGCAATATATTTATTATTATATTCATTTACAACATCTATAAAACGACTTTGCATAAATTATGCTCCTGAAAAAGAACACAGAAAAAAAACATGTGCAGAGAGGTGTCTTTAAAAGTTTGTACAATACTGAAGAGAGAGAAAGAGAGAAGGAGAGAGGAGACGGAGACGGAGGCTACAGAGGTCACAGTGGACTAACTACAGTTCAATACAGTCAGATACAGACAAGTAAAGTTCAAAGGTCATTAAAAAAAAGACCTTTAAATGTGTGGTTAAGGTTTGTCCTGCATTCAGAATTCATATTACAATCAAGAGCTTTAAATAGTCCAAGAAATTAAGATAAAAACATAACAACTGTATTTTCAAGGGTTAATTTAGCTGTTGTAATGACATAACGGCATTGGGTTTGTGTAAAAACTATTAAATAAAATAAAATAAAACATACTGTCAATCATTACACTTATCAAAATGTAAATATTTCTTGATTTTGTTAGTCAGATTGTAATGGCTTTCTGGTATTTTTAATATTTCAAAATGGAAAAGACGGATTTTTAAAAATGTACTTTACAGATGTATATTTTTTATTAATTGACAGATTTTTTTCCTTTTCTTTTTCTTTTTTTTAGAGCCTATTTTTTAACAACAGCTACATAAAAATCCGTGTAACTTTCAATATAAAACCAAAAATAAGAAAACGAAAAAATAACCGTTTTCTTCATTATTTGTCTCCAAAACCAAAATGAAAAAACAGTTAACGATTTGTTTTTTCGGTTTTCGATTTTGTGTTTAAATGAATAATGGAAAAAACAGATAACGGCCGTTTCCCGTTTGAGTGACCTAAACTGTGATGCCGGACTGAACAAGGACCGAAACAGGACTAAACCAGGACTTAACCAGGTCCGGGACCAGACGGGAACCAGCCCAGAACCAAACCGGGACCAGACCAGGACTGAGACTGAGACTGAGACCGGGACTGAGACCAGGACTGAAACAGGGACCAGACCAGCACAGAAAAATTTTTATTCCTGGTTCAGTCCTGGTGCAAAAGTCCGGCATCGCAGGGAAACACCTGTTATCCATTTTTTCCATTATTCATGTAAACACAAAACCGAAAACTGAAAAAAAACAATTCATTATCCGTTTTTTCATTTTGGTTTTGGAGACAAATAATGAAGAAAATTGTTGTTTTTTTCATTATCTTATTTTTGGTTTTATATTGAAAAACGAATGAACGAACGATACACGGATTCATAAATGTCCCTATTCCAATTCTGGACCAAATTATTAATGAAACTATCAATTGGTCCATGAAAAAAAAAAAAACAAAACAAAAAAAACAATAAAAATCTTATATGAAAACTGAATACAAGACAAGCTGTGCTATCGTCTCCCCAGTATCCACAATCTTTAACGTTTATCACATGCAAATATACACGGGCAACGCAGGCGAAACCGGCTACAATCCTGGACACAGTTTATAAAAGCAACAAACGACTTTAAAATGCACCCGGGTTGAACTTTAGTTTGAGTTCTGTAAACTTCAGAGTGAAATGGTGGGAATATTTGAAGGTAAAAATAACACTAAGGTTTCACGGATTGGTTGAAATGACACAGAAAGACCAGTCGAAATTCTCAGTCGTGGTTCTGCTCCTGTAACTTCGCTTTTATTTTAGACAAACGTGCTGCACTGCGGAACTTTTCTGGTGAAGGATTAACTACATATCTATTAGAATGTTCCATGGTATGACTTTAAACACATACATTAAGCGTTTATTCATTACGGTGTTTCTGTTGCTCAAAAATACAATAATTCCTTCTGCGAATAGGGGCGACTCTCCGCAGATCTGAGCTGTAACGTAGCGTAGTGCGCGTCTCCCTCGTCATAGGTCGGTTTAATCTGTACTGTGGAACATTATAGACAAAGCAATATTGTTTCCATGGAGATAAGCAGGTGAAATAGTACTGGTAATGTTGATAACTTTGTTTTCAGATTTACAGGGATTTTTGTCAACATTTATGGGCACAACTTTTCCAACGAGACATTATAATATATGTTTTGGTCCAATAAAACGTCATAAATAAGTCCACACCTCGCAGTCTAAAAAAAAAAAGTCTATATAAAATCCTAAAACAAATGCTAATATTATGGATCATTTGTTTGAGATCAATAAAAAGGCAAATAAAATCTGTATTTGTTGTTTTGTAACTGAATTAATGAATTGTATTATTACTGAAGTATGTTTTATGCCATGTGAAGTTAGGGCCATTTCAGACTTGTCCTGGTCCAGTTTAGTCCTAAAGTAGAACTGGTTTGGTCTGGTTCTAGTCCTACCTTAGTCCCACTTGTGATGCTCTTTGTGTAGAAGTTTGAACGCACCTGTGCACTGACAAAACCATGGAAAAACAATTACAAGTGTCTCACAAGTTTGTCCTTTACAAGAAAAGTCAAAAGGACTTTTTAAATATATATGTGTCCCAACATCAGTGGTTTTACAATATTTAGAATCTAGCAGTTTTTTTTTCAATAAACAGTGGTGATTTGGAACAAAAGTGCAAAACCCTCCAGTGCGTTACAGACATTTTTGTGGCAAATGTTTTACCCAGAATCTCAAAAACATGTGTAAATGCAAATACATGCTTCTCAAGGCTAAAGACACCGTACGCAGTGATGGTCCGTGACTTCTCAAGTGAATAAAGGCATTCAAAGCTGTGCACTAGAAGCTGGCAAGAAAAGATAAAATCATGCTTTTGGTCAGTTTAAAAACAAATACAAAACTAAAAACTAAAAATTAAGGATGCAACGATTCAGCTTTTCTGTTCTGTTATCGGTACTGTTATGGCTTTAAAATCCCTGTGTCATTCGTTCATTAGTTTTTCAATATAAAACCAAAAATAAGAAAATGAAAAAACAACTGTTTTCTTCACTATTTGTCTCCAAAACCAAAATGAAAAAACGGATAATGATTCATTTTTTGAGTTTTCGATTTTGTGTTTAAATGAAGAAGGGAAAAAACAGATCACAGCCATTTCCCGTTTACGTGACTTCCGTGACTGCGATGCCGGACTTTTGCACCGCATACGGACTGAACCAGGACTGATCCAGGTCCGGGACCAGACTGAGACCAGAAAGAGGCCAGACCAGGACTGAGACCAAGAATGAGGTCAGAACTGAGACCGGGACCAGACCGAGACTGAGACCAGACCGGGACCAGACCGGGACTGAGACCGAGACCAGGCCGGGACCAGACCGGGACTGAGACCGAGACCAGGCCGGGACCAGGCCGGGACCAGACCGGGACCAGACCGGAGGCTCAGAGCCCAAGGGAGGGCCGGAGCTAGAAGCTGAGGCTGGAACCCTGCGGAGGCTCGGAGTCAAAGCTCGGAGTCCGCTCTGGTCCCGGTCTGGTTCCACTCTGGTCCTGGCCTGGTCCCGGACCGGTCCCGGACCTGGATCAGTCCTGGTTCAGTCCGTATGCGGCGAAAAAGTCACGGAAGTCACGTAAACTGGAAATGGCCGTTATCTGTTTTTCCCATTCTTCATTTAAACACAAAATCGAAAACTGAAAAAACAAATCATTATCTGTTTTTTCATTTTGGTTTTGGAGACAAACTGTTGTTTTTTCATTTTCTTATTTTTGGTTTTATATCGAAAAACGAATGCACGAATGATACACGGATTCTTTAAGTATCTGCAGATGCACGATATTTAATAGTGTAGGGGTTTAAAATGGCATTTATTTCCTCAAAACAAAACTTGCAAACATTACGAGACCTCCTGGCCCACATCAGTCAGTAAAAAGTCCCACTGAAAACGAAATCATGGAACTGATACATGGTCCAGCAAATTTTCTGGTGCTGATCTTTGACGTCAGTATCTGTATCCGTACATCTCTACTAAAATGTATTAAAATCGCAAGGAAGAAGTGTGAATTTTACATTTTTGTTGTTGTTGTGAGGCCTTTCTTTGCACGTTCTCCCCGTGTATGGGTGGGCGGACGCTCTGGTTTTCCCCCATTAACCCAAAACATGCACAATAGGTCAAATCTTTAAGCTAAAATTGAGCCCAAGATCTGGAGATGGGTCCCTGGATGTTGGGTGATGGGTCAAATTCCCATTAACCCTAACCTCACTGCAGAACATTTGAAGCCAATTTGGAGCAGATACAACCCTGATTTACACTTAAAAATGACAACAATCCTCCTGAAATTAGTCTGTTCAAGAAAAACATAAGGCAAAACAAGCGGTTGTGAAACAGTGGAATGTGTCGGCGTGAAGGTGACGACAGCGAGTGAATAAAGAACAAAATGAACAACGGTGGAAAAGTGCAAAAAGTGGTTCAAACGGTAAAAAATAAGGAAGTCTCGTGTCTCGTTGTGATTCAAAGCTGATTTCTGAGTTCAGTGTAAAGACGACCATCAAGATCAGTGGTGCAGAAGAGATTGATACTTTGCAGCTCGTGTCATCAACAGTCCCCGGGGGTGTGACGCTAACCGGGAGCACTACTCTGTCTGAAGCTCTGTTACTCAAGTTTGACTTAATCTGAGCTTTACTTTAACACAGTCTGACCGGAAAGAGCGGACGTTGCTGGAACCAGAGTCCTGCACTAACGGGTACCTGCAGTTACTGAAACAGGCGCGTTTTAACGTTCTGTCAGGTGAATCAAATAAACGACAAACAGGAGAAAAATACTTGAAGTGCATCCATTATGTTCGTTGCCCTGGAAACAAGTGACATTTCCCAGTCTTTTCGATGGACGATGGACCAGGCTGAGAGAGACTTTAGTGTATTTGTTACATAAAATCATCAGCAGAGGTGATCAGCTTGGCCTGGTTTAGTCCTGGTTTAGTCCTGATTCAGTCCTGGTGTAGTCCTGGTGATCAGCTTGGCGTTTTGTGGCGTGTATGTGTTTATGATCCGTTAATGACGCGGCATAAGTTTAGTCCTGGTTGAGTCCTGGTAAAGTCCTGGTTCACTCTTGAGTTAGTCCTGGTTCAGTCCTGGTTTAGTCCTGGTTCAGTCTTGGTTTAGCCCTGGTTTAAGTCCTGGTTCAGTCCTGGTTCAGTCTTGGTGATCGGCTCGGCGTTTTGTGGCATTTTATACATTTATAATCTGACACGGCGTAGGTTTAGTCCTGGTTCAGTCCTGGTGATTGTCACGGCGTTTTGTGGCATGTATATACTTATTTATTTTATTTATATTTAATCCGCTAATAACACTGCATAGGTTCAGTCCTGGTTAAGTCCTGGTTTAGACCTGGTTTAGACCTTGTTCAGTCTTGGTGATCGGCTCGGCATTTTGCAACGTGTATAAATTTATAATCTGCTAATGACACGGTGTAGGTTCAGTCCTGGTTCAGTCATAGTTTAGTCCTGGTGATCGGCTCAGCGTTTTGTGGCATGTATATATTTATAATCCACTAATGACACGCCGTAGGCTCAGTCCTGGTTTAATCCTTGTTTAGTCCTGGTTCAGTCCTGGTTTAGTCCTGGTTCAGTCTGGTCCAATCCTGTTGTAGTCCTGGTGATCGGCTCGGCGTTTTGTGGCATGTTTATATTTATAATCTGCTAATGACACGGCGTAGGTTCAGTCCTGGTTTAGTCCTAGTTTAGTCCTAGTTTAGTCCTGGACTACAGGGCAGCCGAACTAATGGCCTGACCCCGATTTATCACGGGCACGGGCGGGTAACGGGTGGAATGTTAACGGGTCCGGGCTGGTGCGGACTTAACTTCGGTATAATCTCGGGTTAACGGGCGGGTGTGGTGCTGTACTGTACAGGTGCGGGCAGGTCCGGGCGGGTCTCCAAAAAATGGACCCGTGCAGGACTCTGGCTGGAACTAGACCAGACGAGATGATCTGGATCTGTGCGCTTCAACACGTCTCTCACGCATAAAATTAGAGTCGCAGTTCTTCAGTTCGTCGCTCTCACCTTTTTGTTAAAAATCAGGACTGAAGAGTGCTCGTACTGATTATTTTTCTTGAGTTTTCAGATCATCTTTAAACTTTTTTTGCCTGCGTTAGGGCTCAACCGTGTCACCGTAGTAACCGCTGAACACTCCGCCAATACAGACACACGCAGAACACCCCCGGCACGATGTCACTGCAAAGTATCAATAGAGAAAAACACAGAGAAAATAACAAAAATAATCAATCAAACACACACACGTTCACATTGTGGATGGTAAAAAAAAAAAAAATGCCTGAAAAAACTTGGTAGGTGTCCAATATTGGTATGTAAAAAACGTTACGTAGTCTTAAAAACAAAGCATACTAAATGAATTATAATAACATTGCGTAAAAATAATTAGTTTGGTAGTTTTCAAATGAATCGGACTTTTGAAATAAGATCTACGCACAATTACCCTCCTACACTCGATTTGCCATCAGCCCCAAAATGGAAATACAAACTTGAAATAAACATCTTTTTGTACAATATTCTTATAAAATGCCGTGCAATTGAAATGTAGGAGAAAAAATAAAATAAAATTGGAAATGTATGGAAAGTTGTTCATGACTCACCGCAAAAACAAGACGACAGGACTTTGAAACACTTGGACACAACTCAAAAAAAACACGACTTGTGGCTTTTTAGTTTTTCAGTCAAACCGACGTTACGCGACTGACACGGTTCGATCGAGTCCCGCTTTAATGGCTTGGGTTTGAGTTCATTCATAAATATATCGACAGTAGAACGCTATACTCGGATAAGTCACTTTAAACACGGGACTGCCCCCTCGTGCTCCCACAGACGAGGATACAGCTCTGGGAGAAAACGACAAGAGACGACTGCGGTTTTTGAGGAAGATGTAGCTCAGAAAAGCACATTTTGAATTTATAAAAGAATAAAATAATAGAATATCCACTGGAAATGTATGCTTTAACTACTGACTGCATAAAGAAGTTGAGTATGAAAGTATGACTGGTCAAAAGTTTTAGAACACCCTAATTTTTCCAGTTTTTTATTGCAATTCAAGTCGTGCAAGTCCTGAAATGGTACAAAAGTAAGAACTGAACAGCCAGAAGTTAAAAAAAAAAGATAAAAGATACAAAAACTAGTCTAAGCTTTGCCAAAACTACCTCAGGAAAAAAGAACGAAGATGGTAAAGCTTGATAACATGGAGTGTCCAGCACAGTGTCCAGACTTAAACCCCATCGAACTGGACAGAAGAGTGAAAGTCAAACAACCTACAAGTGCCACACATTTACGGGAACTTCAGCAACAGACTTGGGAAGAACTACCTGAAGAATATTTGATTTCTGTTGTAAAAAGAACGAGCCACGAGTGTGTTCAGCTGTTACATCATGAATCAAAAGTTTATAATACGTTTTGGTCAACAGTAAACGGTAAAAAACTGGAAAAAGTGTGGTGTTCTAAAACTTTTGACCGGCTAAGGTTTCCAGATTTTCAAAATAAAAAACTGTGACACTCCCAGTTTGGGTTGGTTCTTAATCATAAAATTGCCAAACAAGCGCGTAATTAAGGAAAACTGTTATGGACTCGGCACTAATGTGAGTCAGTATAGTCACATTTTGTTTGTGTTTTGATCGTTTTTAAGCAGCTTTTCTGTGATTTACCTAAACAAGTGACAATTTGTGCCTCTCTTTACTGTCGGCAGAGATCAGATTGTTCAAAAATAGGGACACCTGGGATATTTCTTGTATAAAACTGGGACGATTACTAGTTTTGGATAAATCCGCTGGGACAGGGGACACAGGGCTCGAAACTGGGACTGTCCCGGGTCAATAAGGACGTCTGGTCACCCTAAATATGGTACCATTTTCTAAAGCACTCCACTTTTGTATATTTACGCTGACAGAGAAGGCGCTGATCCTCGTGCCAATTTTAGTTTTGAAGAAATGACTGAGATACGAACCATAAACCGGGTCAACGATCTGCAATCTGACAACGGGTGGGGTATGATAGTACGAAGCGAACTGGAGGATCTGCTCTGTCTGAAGCTTCGTTACTCAAGTTAGACTTTAATCTGAGTTTTGTTTTAACACAATCTGACCTGAAAGAGCCGACCTAGAAAGAGCTGGACTACAAAAAAGCTCACACAGGCTCCTATTTTTCTTGAGATTTCTAACAATCTGAACATTCCGCCATACAAATACGTAGAAATACACCCGATGTCGCTGCAAAGTTTTGTTTTGTTAATCGCGATGGCGTCAATCCTAATTTATCATCCTTCTGAAACCCATTGATTGGGAAAATATTGTCGTAAGTTATATATAAGGCATACTCACGCATACTTCCACTACAAATGCACGTAGATACAAACAACAAACTTATACATTAAACCATTTTGCAGTCGTCTCTTGTCAGATTTCCCCCCCAGAGGTGTATCTCTCTCGAGCAGGCCCCGTTTCACCGCTCGCCCTGCGTAACGCTCATTACGAGTCCTTAAGAGCAGAAGACGCCATCTTTGTAGTTCTCCGTCGTCCTCACTGCGGCAGAGGGACCAGGACTTGGACGTAGTTTATGGGGAAGAAGCCCGACTCTCCGTGGATCATGCCCTCGTACCAGTTATCGTCGATCTGGTTGGTGAGGATGATGATGTCTCCTTCTTTAAACCCGAGCTCTCCTTCGTTCTCGGGCTCGAAATCGTAAAGCGAGCGGCAACACGGCTGGTCCAGCACCTCTGTCTCTGCAGGCGACACAACGGAGAGTTAGTAAAGCGTCATATAAAGAGTTACGCCAGGAAATAATTGGGCAAAGGCATAATCTTGTGCACATTTAGAAATCTGTTTAGTACCATGATTCATTGTAGGATCTGTGCAATTAATCAAATTTAATTTGGTCGTTTCTCATAGTCAATGATCATCTTGGATCTTTTTAATCAAGAGTTATACCGCCAATCCTCAGTCTATAAAAGTACGTGATTTGGAGCAAACTTTAGATGATTTTAAAGGTATTAATTGGACTATTTTTGTGTTAAATGGTGCTAATTAAAAGTCTGTTCTGTTTAAGTTGAGGGAATTAATATAGAAAGACATTTTGAATTGTTTTTAGTAACACAGAATTAAATTGCATCAAAAGTCTGATTTTTCTTCTTTTTTTTTTTTTTTTGTCAGAGCCCTGAGATTTATTAGCCAGGCTGGCGTCAACTAGTGCCTCCACTCAGTTTAATTTCTCTCCAGCAACTAGGTCAGGAATCAGAATACACTAGACGGTTTACAAGAACCCCGGAAGTTGTAGACCACACACCGGCCAATCAGAGAAGAGCTGTGAAGCCATAACGTCAAACTCAAGCGTCTGTCTGTCTTTTGTGGTGCAGCACAACAGTAAACAGCGGTCGAGATGGATGCAGAAGAAGCCATACATTCTGTGTTGGCAACGATTCCCAAGATCGAGGATTTAAAGCCAGACCAAAGAGAATGTTTAGGTGAATTTGATCAAGAAACACGT
Organism: Boleophthalmus pectinirostris; assembly: GCF_026225935.1. Taxonomy (NCBI): domain Eukaryota; kingdom Metazoa; phylum Chordata; class Actinopteri; order Gobiiformes; family Gobiidae; genus Boleophthalmus; species Boleophthalmus pectinirostris. The sequence continues at coordinate 34,675,587 of NW_026571140.1, forward strand.
TTTTGCGCTTCTTCCTACGGGATTTGGCGCATTACATACGTCACGACCAAATAGCAGCGATTGGTTAAATAAAAAAAGTACCCGCCTACTGTCGAGCGAACGAATCCTAATGCTGCGAGGTTTCACTTTGTGGAAACCATCGGATGAATCAGGCAAGAGTCTTAATGCCTTGTAAAGTAAATTTGTATATTTTTTTGTAGCGCTTCAAATGCAGGTTTATTTAGCATTAATTATTTGTCTATATAATTAATCCCAAATTCAACCAGATTTTGGTCTGATCTAGAATAAAAGGAACATTTTAAGATAATGTTTAGATGTGTGATGTTTGATTGTATGACAAAAACAGGAAGCACAATGAAAACAAAAGCTCTGATTGGTGTGCAAATGCTGATGAATTATTCGACACAGCTACAGCAGGTACATACCTTCAAAGTTATCTGTTTGGAAGTTGCTGAAAGAAGTAAAAATCCCTGCTGGGAAAAAAAAGGCTAAATTATCTCTTTAATTACTTATTAGAAATAGTAGAATTTGTGCATTACTTCATGTTTTGTGCGTGAGATTACATAATCATAATCAGATCTCTTAATGACAATTTGATTAATTTTTACGTGAGAAATGAGTTGAGTCATTACTTCTGAATTCTGAATCTGATAATATAATAATAAAAACATAATATTTTGAGAAACAGTACTCGTACTTTCATATTAAGTCCTAATCTACCCTGGATAAAAAATAAAAAAACTACACAGATGATGGATGATGTGTTGATGGACGGTGGGTGAGACTCACGATGGTGGTTGCCGTTGGTGACGGGGCTGTCGGGCCACGACTCGGGGGCAGACGTGATGTGGTCGTCTTTAAATGAAAACAAGAAAATGGGCAAACAAAATGGAGATGAGCACAAGATGTCTGGTACAGTGGATATGAAATACACAGAAATGTAAAAAGTAAAAAAAAAAAAAGTACAATTGTCCACATCTTACATCCACACTTTTTTTTTTCAGATTTGTGGAGTAGTCACATGATTATTTCTGTATTCCTGGGTTTCAGCTTTCTGTTTTACACAACATTTAGAGGATTTTTCCCATTCAAAAAATCTAATATTTAGTTTTCATTCATAATCACGCATTATTGATTTGTAATCCATGGCAACGCTCCTAATTTTTCATGATTCTGCGACCAATTAATACTCAGATTTTAAGCAAATAAAGGCTGGAATATAGTGACTGAAGGTTTCTAGATAGAGAATATTTACGAATAAAGTGAATTATTAAGAGAAATTTTGATTTAGCGCTTCAACATTTGTAATATAAGGTCCTTTGGCATTTATTTTTTAGTCTAGACACAACTACCACTGGCTGATATGACTTTGTACTTTAATTTCACCACCAAATAAAATTAATTAAATAAAAATACACTCATTTTGTGGACAAATATGTACAAAAACTTCAGAATGTTGTTATATTCAGTAGTTTTTTTGTTTTGTTTAGTTTTTTTGCCATGAGGGATTTGTCGAATATGAGGAGTTACCCGTTTCTTTCACTAGGGGGCACTGTTGCTCTTCTAAAAACCACCGTGTTATTTTGTCTGTTGAATAAGGCTAAAGCGGCGTGAGAAATATGGGCACATTTCCCACAGTGCAACCTGTTTGTAGATTTTCATTAAAACCCTGATGTCCACAGTCTATTTTTTACTCTCCATTCACTCTCACAAGATAATAAAGACGAATACGGGCGCGTAACATTTAACTCTACACCTTTAAGTGTCAGGCATTTCATCCAGATATGCAAAGTATTTGGGCTCTGTGGACTTATGTAACATTGATTTTGACTACAGTTTATCACAACACATACCGCACCATATATAAAGGTTAAATTAAATAGGGTCTGACCGCTGTTATAATGATATTTCCTCATCAAAAATAGACCTGGAGTTGTGTTTTGTTTCATTCTCACATGTTTAACACACAAAATTGCATATTTAGGCTGAGTTCTTCTCTCAAAAAACACAAAAAACACAGAAGATATTGTTCAAAATTGTGTGTTTTTAAACTCCATGCACCCTCACTAGAATAATTTGGATAATTTCAGACCTGGAATTGCCAATCTCTACTGAAAAAAAAAAAAGGTAAAAGGCAGTTGTTAAATTGAAAACTACGGCTTAATGAAATCAGCAGGTGGAGAGACGGTCTTATAACGTAACTCAAGGCATGTTTTTGAGGAGGTAACAACATTATAACATGGCTTAAAGCTCACAAGAGTCAGTTTTGCAGAATGTAGGACAGTCAAGATTATAATCAGTAGTGGCAGTGATATTGTACATTTATCTAACAAAGAGAGAATGCAGTAAAACTCAAAAAGCCGTACATTTTATAAGATATTACTGGCTGCTGGGAAAAAGTGTATTACAAAAAGACGGTTTAGTGATAAAGTTCCGTGCATTGAGGACTGGATAAATGTTGTTCACACCATTTATGTAATAGAAAAACTGACATTTAATATGAGACTTGACTTTGACAAATTTGACAATTACTGGAAAACTTGGAGAATGTTTGTTGCCCCATTTAGATTTTTTTCTTCTTCTTGTTTTGTTATTGTTAGTTTTAATATTACCAAGCTTTTTTCCTTTTGTTCAAGCTTGATAATTTCTATAATGTAAGTACAGTGACTTTGTTTACTTTTAGAAAAGGAGAAAGGGGACTGTAATTGAAATGCTGTGTCAATGTACGATATATATTGTTCCTTTGTTTCCAATAAACTTCAATGGAAAAAAAAAGAAAAAAAAAGCGGTACATACTTTTCCCATTGACTGTGTGGATCTGGATATCTGCAAAGAGCAAAACCACAAAACAATGCAACTGAAACAAAGCAGGAAGACCACACAGAAGCAAAGCCACAACATTAAAGTGCACGAGATGTGGGGCTGTTAAGAGTTCGCGCCATCGCTCGACTTTACCTCTGAGTCCAAAGTACACAGTCTCAATCAGGAAGAGTCTTTGAAAATAAATTTTTAGGAGTAACTATAGACCATAATTCAATCTGGAAATCACACATAAATAAAATTTGAAATAAATTATCTAAAGTGATCGCAATTATAAATAAATATAGATATATCTTAGATTAAAACAGTCTTTTATCATTTACAACTCGCTGGTAATGCCCTACATAACCTACGGTATTGAGATTTGGGGCAGTACATATAAGACTAATACAAATCCAATCTTTACCTTGCAAAAAAAGGCAATAAGAGCAATCACATGATCGACTTATAACGAATCAGCCAGTGCGTTATTTATAAACCTTCAAATTTTACGGTTTAGTCGACCTTTATACTCTGAAAATGAATGAAAATCTTGTTCAAAATAAACAATAATCTCCTGTCAAAATCTTACAGAACATGTTCAAAACCCGAAAGAGCCAATATGAGCTCAGAGGCACGGCCATGTTTATAAAAAAGAAAATCAGAACAAACATTATGAAATTTTGCGTATCTGTTAAAGGTGTGGAGCTATGGAGCAAGTGTACAGAAAATCTAAAATTGTGCGCCAGCCTCTTTCACTTTATAAAGAAATTTAAATGTTTAACTCTGGACAGATACATGAATTATGATACTTAGTTTGTGCTGTAGAACTTTGTTGTTCTGTTACTGATTAGTTTGTTTCCTCTCGCTGTATTTATGAAGATGAACTGGTGTCGAGATGAAGCTCTGACAAAGGAATAAAGGTTAAAGGCATAATGAGCTTAAGCTTCAGCCTGCACCTTTTCGGTCCGTGTATGTTAAATATCAAAATATACCTGTGACCGAAATAAATAATCTAATCAAATCAATCAATATGATGTGTTTTAAGTGTTTTTTTTTTGTTTTGTTTTGATACAACATGTGTATTCTGGTATTTTTTTTTTAGTATTCTCAGTGGTAACTTACAGACTTAGACAAACTTTATTGATCCACAAGGGAAATTATTTAATCGTGTATTGGAGCATTAAGAATCAGAAATTGTGAACAGTGACTCTACACTCTGCATTACCAATTTATGAAGAAATAAACCTTTATAGACACATTCACAATACAAGATGCTTAGTTAAATAAAGTATGTTTATTTTAAAATATGAATTGATTTGATCCTGGTCTTGGTTTGTGTCTTTGGAGCTCAGAGCGTTTGGACCGGTGACATCACACTTAACATCGCCATAGTAACAGGAGCATTACGGGGTATTACGGGGTATTACGGGGTATCACGTACCTGTGGATTTGATGGAGGAGCTGTAGGAGAGTCCGTTCTGATGATTACTGCCCATAGTGTCTATGCTGCTCTTCACAGACTTCGACTTAAACTCTTTTCTGGGGCGAGTGTTGGCCGTGGATATCCTGCGAGGAGAAATAAAGGACAAAACAGACTTTTTCAGCGAGTCATTAATGTGTTTAGATGACAAGCATTCTCCAGATCATTACATAACAAATCAATGCCTGATGCTGTCAGATCACGGAGCGCAAAGCATCTCTGAAGCTAAACAGGAGACCGCGGGGGAACACAGGGGGGTGACAGTGGTGGCTCTAGTGGAAACTGTTGTTGTGTCCTTGGGCAAAACACTTGACCCGCATTGCCTTGTATAAGTGTGGTGTGTGAGTGATAGTGGTGGTCAGAGGGGCTGATGGTTCAGATTGGCAGCCTCGCCTCTCTCAGTCTACTGCAATGTAAAGTACTTTAGGTGTCTTGAATGGTGCACTATACATCCAGTACATTAAGTATTTATATACTGTGTACAGTATTACATTCATTAAGCATCATAAACTACATTAATCAGTAAAAACATTATTGTGGTGGATTCCTCTGCCACCGCTCCATAGTGTCAGTATTATTTAATTTTCATTATTAGTTATATTAAGTGAATTACATTATACACAGTGTTGGGGAGTAACAGATTACATGTACCAGAGTTACGTAATCAGAGTACAAATTATGAGTAACTGTATTCAGTTACAGTTACTGTTTCAGTGAGTGGTAATTGGATTACAGTTACTTTGTTGAAATACATGGATTACATTGTGGTATTTTCCTGTTTTCACATTTTCCTAAACCAGGTCTAAACCTAGGACTAAAACCTAGGACTAAAACCAGGTCTAAACTCAGGACTAAACCAGGTCTAAAACCAGGACTAAACAAGGACTAAAACCAGGTCTAAACCCAGAACTAAACCAGGACTAAACCAGGTCTAAACCAGGAATAAACTAGGACTAAACCAGGACTAAACCAAGGACTAAACCAGGTCTAAAACCAGTACTAAACCAGGACTAAATCAGGATTAAACCAGTTCTAAACAAAATGACACCTAACAGTAGGTGGACATAATTTAAGCAGCAGTGATCTTGTATAAAAATCGTTTCTCTATCAATAATATTTTTAATCTGGTTAAGGAAAGACCGGGCTTTTTGTGTCTTTTAGCAGATAAAACTTAAGATAAAAACTAAGATCCTCGTCTTTGCTTCTCTACAGTAAAACAAAAGTCTGTTCATGGAGACTTGGACTCAAGAGACAATTTGAAGAGAACAAACAAGAATTTTCAGGATGTGGTTGGTACATTCATGCAGTTTTAAAAAACATGACAACATCAAATAATCCAAACTATTCATTTTGGGGTATGTAATCTGTAATCTGTAGGGGAATACATTTTAAAAGCAACCTTCCCAACCCTGTACATAGGCGCATCCCTGTTACATAACCTGTGATATGTGACACTCAATACTGTTCAGGCTGAAGCCGCGTGAGCCACAGGCTGATAACGAATAATAGGTCATTAAGTGTCTATTATAATATCACAGTGCAGTTAAATAATGTTTCACAAAACTGTAAAAACTTCAGATCTAATGGAAGCGTTCAGTCTGCGTCAATCCCTCGTGTGCTCCCTCATGTCTGCAGTATGTTCTGTGCATTTTTAAGGTTATTAGGGTCACAGCAGGAGAACCGGGAAATGAAACAGCTTAGTCTACGAACTAGTGCTGAGACAGTCTCCAGGGCATCCAGGGCACTTCTAAAGGCCTGAATAATGCATGTTATGTGATATTTAAAGGGAAGGCTGTGGTGTGGGTGGAGTTTAGGCGTTTGCTCCCACGTTAAATATTATTCACACCAGATTCTTTAAAAATAATATACATTTTGGGAAACTGGTTACACAAGTGCACGTGCGTTTCCAGTCGATGTCGTTTTAAAAAAAAAAGTTGTGCGATTGCGTAACAGCGGTAACAGGTCTGAGTAAACGGCAGGTGACATGGTTTGAACATGTCTGAAATGTTGAGCCGCAGATATCAAATTAAAACTTTTCGGAAGAGCTTTGCGACTGTGATCGGATTTGCGATTTATGCTTTAATAATAGGATGTCAAAAGCTCCAAGTTCACATTTTAAACTTCACAAAAAGACTGAACAAGAATCACATTTTAGAACATGTTTGTACACATATTAACTACAGGGTTAGCACTTTTAAAATACATAATAATACAGGAAATGATGGTGTTTGTGGAGGAAATTATGGTATTTGAAAAAATTGCGGCCTTTGTTAACCACTTAAACTGCCATTAATCTTGTAAACCTTCTGAACTTTCTCACCTCTTCTGTAGTTTTGTGCTGAGCTCCTCCAGGATTTGACTCGACTGTTTGTGATACTCCAGCGCCGCCTCGATCAGAGCCGCCAACTGACTCACCTGCTCCACCTGCAGGCAGGGACGAGATTACAGCACATGTTTTTAAAGGTGCATTGTGTAATTTTTCTAGTGGAGGGTCTGTCACCTGCTTGTTTCTGTGGATATGTCATTGCCTTGCCTAGAATGTTCCACAGTATGACATTAAACAGCTTTACCTTACATTTATTCAAGTAGAGGTGGTTTTAAAACTCAAAAATATCTAGAAAAACAGGCATTCTGACTGTACACAACAAAAACTGGAGGGTTAAAATTTTAAGGTAAAATATTTCAGAGTTGTTTTTAACACCAAAAGTGTTATTTTAACTATCTGAAATTTAAATGGGGATACGAGTTGGGGTTATTTGCCAGAGTTGATGTGGTTGAGGTTAATTCAACTTCCTCTAGTGTTAATTCAACTTCTATTACTGTTAATTTGGCTCCTCCCATTCACCACTTCAAACTCTAACGAGAGAAGACTAGTTTGAACCAGTTTTGTACATAATTTAATCTTAAATTAACTAAAATAAAGTAAAAATAAAATAAAACACATAACCCTACAAAGTGTTATCTGTTCACTCTCAAAATGTTAAAATAACTCTGGATTTCGGGGTTAAACAGGAACTTTGGTCCAGTTTTACTTCATTAACATTTCCAAAAATGTTAAATTAACTCTAGAACAGCTTGGACTCATATAAACTCTGAGAAAATGTTAAAGTTGATTCTGTGAGAGTCAATTTTAACACTCCACTTTTTGCTGTCTTAATCAGTGCTGCTTCTCCACAGATCTGCCCCGTAACTTGGTCTGGTTTGGTCTCCATGATGATAGAAAGGTTTAATGCCACACTGTGAAACATTCCAGACAAAGCAATAACATCTCCAAAACCTTTAAATCTTAAATCTATCAATAGTGAAAATTAGGGATGTAACAATAACCAAAATATCGTGATATCACATCGTCAAAGTTCTCACAATAATATCATGGGCCATCACAATATATCGAATCACAAGTTTCTTTGCTTAAATTCATTGTTATGGTGCAGCAAAAACAGAGAGAACTACATTGACCACGATCCTTTGCTCCGTTTTGGCGCAAACTACATGAAGAAATAGCAGTTCTAAGCACTTTTAGTTAGTTCTTTGTTTCTTTAAGTCCAACCCAAGGAATTTTAAGAGGAATTTTAAGAGGAAAAAGTAGCACATTCACAATTTTGTAATAAATATCGTACCGTGAGATGCATATCGTGAAAATATCGTACCGTGAGATTTGGATATTGTTACATCTCTAGTGAGAATGCATCTAAGCCAAGACTTTAAATATGAAGTTGTAGAAAGTTGTAATATAATACTCTGAAATTTTTGTCATTATATTGTCACTTTTATTTGCCCGTTGATTTCTTGACACCAGTAACGCCAAGTTAAAAAAGTGTGAGCCAAGGCAACAATGTAGGAAATAAATTATGCTGTTCCTGTGTTAAGGGCTTTATTTTTTGCACATTTTAATTTAAAGGTGCATTTTGTAAGTTTTCTGGTGGAGGGTCCGGCAAATGCTTTTCTTCTTGGAGATGTTACTGCTTTGTCTGGAATGTTTCACAGTATGATTTTAAACCTTTCTTTCTTCATGGAGACTAAACCAAACAAAGTTACAGGTCAGATCTGTGAAGAGGCGACCCTGCTCACAGTCAGAATACCTGTTTTTCTAGGTATTTTTGAGCTTTGAAACCAGCTGTAATTGAATAAATACAAGGGAGAACAGTTTAATGTCATGCTGTGGAACATTCCAGGCAGAGCAATGACATATCCATAGAAACAAGCAGGTGACAGGACCCCAAACCAAAAAGTTACATAGTGCAACTTTACATTTATATGACCTAAAAAGGCAATTAATGCTTTCCGCAACATTCACAGCGATTTTAGGAGCAAAAACAACTAATTTCTCATCAATATACTCCAAAAAATGTCAAATTAACTTGGATTCATCATTCAGAAAGTTGGATTTCAGAAAGCTGGTCACATACTTGAGGAAGGGTGAGCTACAGGATGATGTAAACGGAAGAAAATTAAAGATTTAGCTGCGGTTTGGTCATTGCATTAATATCTTGAATAATCTTAAAATCAAACAGTTTCTTCTCACGAATATCACAACAATAACATCTGATATTTTTATAATTCTTAGTGATTCATTGATTCATTTCTCCCCATCCTTACGTCGCTCTCGAGGAAGTTGAACATGCTCCTCTCGGCCAGCTCTCGGCTCTCGTCAAACTTCTCCACGGCCAATCGGATCTCCTCGTCCGGGATCTTCCCCTGACGCTTTTTCTTATAGTCGAAGTCTAACCGCCGCCCCTCCAGCTTCTTCAGGTGATGCTAAAAACACAACAGAGTGTAATGAGATAATGATAAAGATGGGACGAGACACAATTTCCACAAGACAAGATACAAGATTGGGTCCACAAGAACAAGACAAGACAAGATTTGAACATAATAGCCTGATTCATCAGCCGGTTTCATTTCGTGGAAACCATCTGACCTCGCAGCATTAGGATTCCTTCGCTCGACAGTAGGCAGGTACTTTGTTTTTATTTAATCAAACACTGCCACCACTAACGGGTCTAACTGGTATATTAATCTTTTCCCAAATCCCGCAGGAAGAAGGGCAATAACGTCTTTCCCCTTGATAAAATTCACCAAACATTCTCTTTGTTCCGGCTTTAAATTCTTGATCTCGGGAATCGTTGACAACACAGATTGGCTGGTGCCCAAACTCGCCCAAACTCGCACTTCCGGGGGTTCTTACAAACCGTCTAGTGTATTCCGATTCCTGACCTAGTCGCTGGAGAGAAATGAAACTGAGCGGAGGCACTAGGTGACGCCAGCCTGGCTAATAAATTACACAGTTTAGTTTCCAATTTTGGCCTCACAGTTTTAATTTGTTTGATTTCAAAGTTTTGTTTCCATTCTATTACAGCTTTCTGGAACTGTAAGAGATGCAACTCACCAACACGTAACACTTTTTTGTCCAACCCAAATGAGAACTCATGGAAAATAATTTCTTGAATAGATCTTGGACCATCCCTAGATAATAATACATGACGACATTTGAGGCGTACCATGATTTCTTTGAGGTCCTTGTCTTGCAGATGCTGAAGTGGATCGATGAAGTTTTGTTTGACGTTGATGTCCAGAGAGTCTTTCACATCAGCCATCTGCCTCATGGCCTCCCCCATGTCCACCAGAGACAAGCCTGAAGGACAAATTCATAAACATTAGGTATTAAAGTCCCATTTTGGAAATTAGTTTGGTCGATCTGGCCTCGTTGTATTCTCACATATCACCACTAGATGCTTTCTATGTTACTGCAGTCTGATAGTGTGACAGCTTTGGTCTGACAGAAGAAAACTTCACTCTACTGTGGCCTCATTTCTCTTTCCTCGCTTCCTTCTCCTTGATTCTGCAGGAAACGGGTGAGAAAGTCCCACCAACAAAGGAGACACAGCGAGGCGAGAGGATATAAACTCCTCACTGAGACCAATAACTTTTAATTCTTTCCTTCCGTGATTCGCTTTGGGACAAGGACTTAATATGACACATTTGATTGACAGATTGATTGAGTATCGAGGAGAGGAATCAAGGGGAAAAAAAGCGAGGAAAGAGAAATGAGACACCACCTCTATCCAACCAGAAAGCAGCATGAGCTCTTCTCTTTGTGTTGCCAGATCCTACGACTAAAACCAGTTTGCAATGTACTGAAGAAGACTCTCAATAAAATAAGTGTCCTTTGTACATAATAGTTTTAGACTGGCCTTGATCTTTCACAGAACTAGTGTAAGATTAGATTTCATTCATGGTATCTGAAATTGTTGGAGGTCATGTTACAGCAAATATCTTTTTAAATATCCCTCCCCTCTGGAACTACCCCTGAAAAACAGATTCTTGTTCTCTTCTCTTTCCTGGTTAAATAACGGCCAATAAAATAATCTTTTAATTCAGTATATACATAAACTTAAAGCAGTACTATGAGCGGACAGTTACCGAAAACGGAGTCCTCCCCGAGCTCGTGTCCGTAGCGGAGCATACAGTCTCCCAGCAGCCCCTCGGCCTGTGGGTACCCCGTGGTCTTCACCTGTCCTCGGATCTTTGACACTGTGTTCAGCATGTTCAGTTTGGCTCGAGACGCTGTAAAAACATACAAGAGTTTTCTAAAACATTGACCATTTTTTACACCCTTCCAATAAAACATAAAAAATATGATAAGAGGTCATCAAGTCAAGTATCAAACCTGAACTGAAGAGTCTAGTTTGGGTTTAGAGAAGCTATAATCCCCTATTCCTGGGGTCACCAAACTTTTTTCTCTGGGAGCCACATTATCGCTCCTGATTGTGAGGGGGGTCGGGGTCAGGTCGGCCGTATAACAGAATTGTTTGACCCTGACGACGCAGATTATATTCTTTGAAAACCGCCACACTTTCTTTACATATCAGACAAACTGCACGGTCCTTACACTGGACAAAAATATAATCGGTCATCCACTGTTCTTTGAAAATTCTGCAATCTCTGTCAAGTTTTTGTACGTTTCCTTAACTGCACTACAGAACTCACTGTTTGACCTCGAGCTTGTCAGATGATGAAAATTCGGCGGCAAATGTAAATACGTCATATAATTACTTAAATATAAATATGAATACTTCATATAAATATATTTTTTTTATTGAAAAAAATCAACAAAATACAAGATGCAGACGTGTTGTTATTTGCCAAAAAGTATAAAAAAAAAAAAAAAAAAAGGCCATGACAACTTTTGAGGATTGCCTCATAAGGCCAGTTCAAGCGGTGGGGGGCAGAGGGACTGGGGGGGCTGGTCAAAGAGGTGTGGAGGGCCGGAGTTGGCCCGCGGGCCTTAGTTTGATGACCTTTATCATATTCAATCACTGTGTCTAACATTTTGAAATCAGACAGTTCTGATTGTGTTTGTCTATCTCTACACACCTGTTACATAAACTGCCAGAAAAAAAGAACTTTATTTTGTATACTGTTTTTGGAATAGAGATTGGATAAAAAAAAAATCCTTTAGAAAAACTATTAGGAGTAAGACATCTTTCAATTTAATTCCACAACGATTTACTATTGCATATATGAAAACAAGTATTTTACTCTTTTACAGCTTCTTTTACAGTCTCCTCAAAACATATATCAGAAGCAAGACACTGACATTTCCAGAAATGCTGTAAAAACATCTATTTTTCCCCCCTTCTTCTTGAAAACACGTCTAGCTGACCTAATTTCACAACAATAGGCCGCAGAAGAAGATATATGTGTAAATAAGTCGGTTTTGGGTTACCTGGGTTTGGCTGGAGGTATTCTGTGGTTTTGGACAAAAGGTCAAGCACTGACTTGTTGGTGACCTCAATTTTCTGAAGATAGATGGAGACAAGGATATAACAGAAGGCACAACAATGATAGAAAATATACAAGATGGCTTCAGATTATCTGTTTTTTTTTTGCACATTAGATTAAAATGACAGAAGTAGGCTGCCAGTAAAATGAAACAACATGTAATTTTAGATGAAACACTGACTGTAGTTAAAGGTGCACTGTGTAACTTTCTGGTTGGGGGATAAGTCATTGCTCTGCTTGGAATGTTCCACAGTGTGACATTAAAAAGCTCTGCCTTGTATTTATTCAATTCAGGTGGTTTTATAGCTCAAAAACACCTAGAAAAACAGGCACTGTCACAGATCCAGTGTTGGGGAGTAACAGATTTCATGTACCAAAGTTACGTAATCAGAGTACAAATTATGAGTAAGTGTATTCAGTTACAGCTACTGTTTCAGTGAGTGGTAATTGGATTACAGTTACTTGTTTGAAATAAATGGATTATACTGCGGTATTTTCCTTTTTTCACATTTGGGGCTACATCCCCCCAGGTAATCTTTTTCGGTAATTCCACTCATTGCTGGACACTAAACTAGGTCTAAACCAGGTCTAAAACCAGGCCGAAACCAGGACTAAACCAGGTCTAAACCAAGTCTAAACCAGGTCTAAAACCAGGTATAAACCAGGACTAAACTAGGACAAAACTAGGACTAAAGCAGGACTAAAACCAGGTCTAAACCAGGACTAAAGCAGGACTAAGACCAGGACTAAAATCAGGACTAAAACCAGGTCTAAAACAGGTCTAAACCAAGTCTAAACCAGGTCTAAACCAGGTCTAAACCACGTCTAAAACAGGTCTAAACCAAGTCTAAACCAGGTCTAAACCAGGTCTAAACCACGTCTAAAACAGGTCTAAAACAGGTCTAAACCAGGTCTAAACCAGGTCTAAAACAGGTCTAAAACAGGTCTAAAACAGGTCTAAACCAGGTCTAAACCAGGTCTAAAACAGGTCTAAAACAGGTCTAAAACAGGTCTAAACCAAGTCTAAACCAGGTCTAAAACCAGGTATAAACCAGGACTAAACTAGGACAAAACTAGGACTAAAGCAGGACTAAAACCAGGTCTAAACCAGGTCTAAACCAGGACTAAAGCAGGACTAAGACCAGGACTAAAACCAGGTCTAAACCAGGTCTAAACCAGGTCTAAACCAGGTCTAAACCAGGTCTAAAACAGGTCTAAACCAGGTCTAAAACAGGTCTAAACCAGGTCTAAACCAGGACTTAACAGGACTAAACCAGGTCTAAACCAGGTCTAAACCAGGTCTAAACCAGGTCTAAACCAGGTCTAAAACAGGTCTAAAACCAGGTCTAAACCAGGACTAAACCAGGACTTAACAGGACTAAACCATGCTGTGCGGACCGTGTCTCCTCCTCTTCTATCAATAATAATTTTGATTTGGTTAAGTAAAGTCTGGGCTTTTTATTTTCTTTTAACAGACAAAACTTCTTATGTGAAGATTTCCTCGTCTTTGTTTCTCTACAACAAATCAAGTAATCCAAAGTATTCAGATTACGTTACTCATTTTAAGTAATTTAATTGATTATGTTACAAACTACATTTTGGGGTATGTAATCTGTAATCTGTAGGGGAATACATTTTAAAAGTAACCTTCCCAACACTGCACAGATCTGACAAAACAATAAGATCTCCACGGAGCAGACCCTCCATCGAAAAAGTTACACAGTGCACCTTTAATCTTAGGTTGTGTCTGCATTAGTGTGGATTTATAGACGATGTGTTTTGTACTGACTCTCTCCATCTCCTGGAAGTCCTCATCGAGCTTGGTCCCCTCGGCTCCACTGATCTTCTCACTCAGGAGCTGCACAAAACACAGAAAGAAGCACATTCAGTAAAACCGTCACTGCACAGACAAAAATATTCTGTTCTTTTACTTTTTTGGTATTAAACATTGACTTATTAATATGTGCTTTTTATGGCTGACTTTTTTTTTCCTGGGCAAGGTTGCTTCCTCATAAATGTGGCCAGTGGAGTCTAAGATTACGGCCAAACTGTGGGACACTCCAAAAAGTTACATAATTCTATGGATGGCAAAAGGAGAAATTAAATTTGTCAACTGGACAAAAGTTTATTTGGTCTAATACATTTCGCAGCTCATCCAAGTTGCTTCTTCACTTCTGGTCGGAACGCTGGTGAACACTTCCTTATATCTGCCCAAAGGGAGGAGCTAACTACAATGAACTACTCTGAAACTAACACGTCAACTTGTACAAGCAGATGTGTGAACTGAAGAAATGAAGAAGCAGCTTGAATATATATTCAACCAAATAAACTTTTGTTCAGTTGACAAATTGGATTTCTGCTTTTGTCATGGATTCTACCTGGAGGAATGAGGGATTTACACAATGCTATGGACGCACCGCACCAGCTTTTACAATTCTTTACCGATGTTAGTACTTTGGCTTTAAATATTTGTCGATACTTGATACCAACTGACACCAGGACAGAGACTGAAAATATAATTTACAACGCATACAACTTACATTTCAATAGCTTTCACCGTGTTTGTAACTGTCAGTGTTTCCCGCAGCGCTTTATAGTTAGGGCGACCACCTAACGGTCTAACTGGTATATTAAGCTTTTCCCAAATCCCGTAGGAAGAAGGACAAGGACAACGTCTTTCCCCTTGATAAAATTCACCAAACATTCTCTTTGTTCCAATTTTAAATCCTCGATCTCGGGAATCGTTGACAACACTGAATATATCACTCTTCGCTGATTGGCTGCTGTCCAAACTTACACTTCTGGGGTTTTTGCGAACCGTCTATTGTATTTTGATTCCTGATCTAGTTGACCTCGTCCTCACTTTCGCCGGTGAGTATCTCCGCAACCCCCACCCCCCCTGGTCACCGCTTTGACTAACCAATTTTCTGCGGGAAACACTGACTGTTATTTACTGTTTAAAGTAACTACAGTAACACCCTGTAATACTGAATATTTCAAACTTGTAGCTTTGAAAAAATTACAAGTTCAAAACAAGTCAAAATTGTCCAGTAAATCATCTTTTTACAACAATCTATATACCAAAATGATCTTGAAACCAATATCCGATCCATTTTCAATATTGGTGTTAATATCAGATACCAGTGTTTTATCAGTGCATTCCTATGTGGGACATTCCAAGCTAAAGTTACATAATGCACCTTTAATTATTCGAATAACATAAAACAAAAATGAAAACTAATCCAAAATAAAACTGTTATCATAAACTCCACTGGCACAAATAAACGCATTACAAAAAGAGATTAGATTTCATATTGGCCTGACAACATCTACAACATCTGCGTGAACTTCCTGACCTTCCGTACAGTCAAAAAGTGTGTCAAAACATGGATTGTAATCGTGGCACCATTTCTGAAGAGATTTAAGCAGGATTAAAATTCAGAGTGAAACTAAAAGTCCAAGAAGGAAAGATCTGGGGCATTTGTCCAGCTCAGTGCAACTCTTCCGTAACAGGTCCAGACAGGCCACAGGCATTCCTCCGGCTGCTGTGACGTGACACGGGCTTTGTTCAAGATTTAGTTTCAAACCTGCACACATTTGTCCCGAGAAACATGGTAGTTTTCCTCAACTGGAAAATATAGAACACTGCGCAAAATGCAAAAATGACACTTAGTAGTAGTAGGAGTAGTTTATTTTCTTCGGTCAATTAACATAATCATGCATCATGTAACAATGATTTAACAAAAAACTAATTATGCAGTTGATGCATATAAATAATGTTATTCTGTAGACCAAAGGGGTTTAGGCTGAAAGTTAACACTTGCTTTGCCAAACTCTATTAACTAGGGCTGGGTATCATTAAGCAGTTGCCAATACGATACATACCTCAATACACAGGCCACGATACGATACATATCTCGATACAGTGCACTTCCGATTCGATACAATATATTTCAAATCGATTCAATACAGTTTAATAAAAAAATAATAATGCCTAAATCATGGCTGTGCTACTAAAAGTCTTTTTTAAACCACTTCTTGTGCAAAGTTAATATGAAATACAAACATTTTAATCATCAAAACAGTGAAAACATCAAATGTGTTGCATAAATAAGTTTCCTTCCTCTAAACAAGCAACAAAACAGTAGCGCTGTAACAAAATAATTGAGTAAACTATACCAAAAATACTCTTGGCGATATATCGATACAGCAGCCCACAACATCGAAACTGTATCATCACATTAAACGATACGATATATTTGATATTTTTGCACACCCCTACTATTAACATATAGAATAGGATACAAGATGGCAGATCTATTTACAGAAAACAAAAAAAAATGCTCTTTTTATGAGAGCAGGAAAGAAAATGTCCTAAATGTTTTAGTATACACTTACACACTTCTGAAAGAGGCCTGATCCTCTCAGATTCACTTCAAAATAATCCTATGCTGTCATAACAATAGAATAGAATAAACAGGTTTTTTTTGCCTTGGCTTTGAGGCTTTTGAAGTTGAGTCACGTATTTTTGACCCATTTATTTGCCAACTTTCAGGAGTTAGTGTTATAAATATGCAATTAAATTCAAATTAACACTGACATTGATATACGGTATTCTCTTCTGAATGTCTGTAATGAAAATTATTTCTCATTGGTATGAATAGTAATACAAATGTAGAGTAATACAAATAATAATACAAGTAGCAAGTAATACAAATGTTTAAAGTAAATGTTTTGTTTTTATGTTTTGTTTGCCTAATAAGATAAGATATAAGATAAGATATGCCTTTATTAGTCCCACAGTGGGGAAATTCCAGTGTTGCAATGTGCAATTCAAGAACAGCAGGAAAATGGTAACATGCAATAAAACAAGATAATAGATAATGGCTTAAAAATAATTTTAAAATAGACTCTAATGTAACACACTGTTTCGGAGGAGCAAAAATGAAAATACCAAAAAAAAAAAACTATTATGTACAATAAAAGTAACAGTGCAGCATTTACAGTAATATGACTATGTTTATTGGATATGTTTAATTTTTTTATTATTATTATTATTATTTTTATTTTTATTTTGCACATATAACATGACAATAAAAAGAAACACACTAGATAAAAAGTAGGTGCCGGAAGAGGCAAAAAACCCAAACGGGCTTATATTAAAGCCTCCACCTTATGAATTAAAAATTTTACATTATCATTGTGCATATATAATAAATATATATATATATATATATATATATATATATATATATATATATATATAGGATTGGGGTTCAGAGATAGAACATTTATTTGGTTTCATATATTTATTATTTCTTGAACAAATATAGGATTGTGATTTAGATAACAAATGTATATAGGCATTTTCATTTTTATACAGCCAAAACTATAACTTATATAAAAAGAAAAACAACAACTGTGACTAAAGAGCATCACTCAAGAAAAAAAAAAAAAAGTGTATAAAAAGTGTAGGGGTAGAGGCTTGTTTAGACAGTTTCAGAAAAGTGAATTAATGGTTGCCACTTTCTAAAAAAAAATCTTCTTGGAACACCTAATCTTCTCTGTTAAAAAAAAAACATAACCTCAATAATCCGTTGAGTGCTGGATGGGGCAGGGATAAAACAGTTCTTGACTAAAATCTAAAGTAGGGCCCGACCGATATATCGGTTGGCCGAAACGGGTGCTTGGAGACATATCGGCTATCGGCATAAATCTTGCCAATAGTTCACGTGGGCATGTTATACCTCATTATGAATCTTAAACTCTCTATATTATGCCAATTTAATCCAATTTACAGACAGATAAATGTCCAAATATGTGGCAATGCATCAATATTTATCTGCGGAGTAATTTGTCTGTCTCTGTGATGCCGTACTGCCCCTGAACGCACCCCCAGAGTCACACATGTGCGCTTGTTTACACACGCAGCTGCTGTCAACATGCTGGATTACATTATTTTCACGGACAATTGTTTTCAGTCAGGATTGAAAAGACACTTTTTTGTGAAAACTTGAGGTGTCTGTGTGAGTGGTGACTGTTACAAATGTGTCGGTTTTGAAGCTACTTCTGCTTTTTTTGTTTTCATTGGTTAGCGATTAGCTGCTGTAAAATACCACACATAAACAGTCTGTTTTCTCTGATGTTGGCCTAGTGTAAAGTGACTATAGTGGCTGTATATATGTTTACGGACCTGCATATGATGTGTAAATGAGCTGTGAATAGAGGTGTGAATGATCGGCATTTACGCATAATTAATTGCAGTGACACACACACATTATAGTGGTATTTTTTACTTCTTTACTGGCTCGAATGTGATGCAAAAATGTCATTAGGCCAACTTACTGTGTTTAAATATGACGGTAAAGAGGCAGAATAACAATACATGTAGCCTAAACAAACCAAATTTAAAATCCAGTAGAGCCAGACCAAAGTTTTAGAATCAGTTGAAGATTTACAGTGAATTTTTACATCACTAAATTTATCAGCTTTTATATCGGCTATTGGCAACTCCGGCTCCTATTTTTATCTGTATCACATCGGCCGCAAAAAGCACCCATTATACCAAAATAAAGAAATTACATAAAGGCAAAACGCATACTAGTTGAGTTTTTATTACAATTTTGGTTTCGCCTCATTTAAATTCTATAGAACACTTTCAAAGTAAGTCGCACTGTAATTTATAGTATCACAAATTCAGCAACAACAGAAACAAAACTGTGAAAAATACTGTATTTTTCGGACTATAAGTCGCACTTTTTTTCATGGTTTGGGTGATCCTGCGACTTATACTCTGGTGCAACTTATGTATTAAAATTTTCAGACTGACAGCCACAAGAGGGCGCTCTAGGCTTGTGTGTCAGCATCTAGTACTACTATTACTCCTGTACCACTGTCACTTCGCTCTCTACTGCGCTGCTGTCCTGCTGCACGTAGTGAAATATTCAGCCGAAAACGATAATTGAGCAGCCGAAAGAAAGTTTGGAATGAGCGAGAAACTTGTGAGGGACTGACGGAAAGCGGGGGATGGAGAACACAACTTCACGGGAACCGGGAGGGTGCGCCATGTAACTTCCCTGGAAGTCATTGGATGAATCGACAAAGCCTGAACTTCCAACAGCTAAAATAATTCTAACTGGAACTGATGCAGAGTCTGACGACAGCCACACAGATAAGGAAGCGGCGCTCTGTTTATCTCATGGATCTATGGTTTATCTCCGGAGGTTGCGAAGAAGTGACACCGAGGATGAAGAATTTAATGGATTTAGTGATTTGGAGTGAGATGGAGAGTTTGGTAAACTTGTTATGTTCTGATGTTTATGCTATAATTATCTGAATAACTGTTCATATGTTATGTTAACATATTAACACCTCTTCAGTCTGTTGTTCTCTATTCTGTTGTTATTACTATAACTTGATTTCAAGATGAAATGTCATTTCCTGGTCTCTGATTTAATAAAATACATTTCCCCAAAACGTGCGACTTATATATGTTTTTTTCTTCTTCATTACGCATTTTTTGGCTGGTGTGACTTATAATACGGTATACACGTTCTGAACTACACCTTTTACAGACTTTTAAGGATCGTCTGTGGATCTCTCCATTACAACAAACCAAACTGATCACTGACAATTAGATATGATTAAACGTCGATCTCGATCAGTTCTATAAGACGTTGTGTGGGAAGTTGTGACAAATTAAACTGAAAAAGTAAAAAAAGACTGCGGCTTTGTCTGATATTTCCAGTCTGTTTATCAAAGTTTTCTGCTCATTGTTCACAAATCCTTCCCCCCTTGAGCAGGTTTGTCTGGCAGCCGCAGAGACAAAGTTAAAAATAACACACAGACCGCGATGAGAGCTGCTTCGTTAGAGCCCCTGTATATATTAAGTCCAATTAACACCTCCACCCCGAAGTGTAAGATTCAACAGCAGCATGTGGCAAACCTGCTCCAGAATAGACATGCTTTGACTCATTCAGACTGGGACCTGAGAAGTAGAGAGAGAGAGAGGAGCGAA
Source organism: Boleophthalmus pectinirostris (assembly GCF_026225935.1). Taxonomy (NCBI): domain Eukaryota; kingdom Metazoa; phylum Chordata; class Actinopteri; order Gobiiformes; family Gobiidae; genus Boleophthalmus; species Boleophthalmus pectinirostris. Next base: position 34,695,671 of record NW_026571140.1, read on the forward strand.
AGAAGGGCGTGACCATGAAAAGAAGACTCCAGCAACTTCAAAGTGCAACAAATCAGGCAGCTCCTAAACCTAAAAATGCATGGAAATGAGTTTCAAATTGCATCTGCTTTGAACTTGGGCTTTTTTTTTTTTTTGCTGATTCTGACCTTCCAGTATGTTGATGTAGCAAAGGTTTCAGCAGTATATTTGTATAAACACCGGCTGAGGTTAACACAAACTCAAAATCAGATTATTATCATATTTTTGGAGTTAAAATGCTATTAAAAGGTGCATTGTGTCACTTTTCACCTGCTTTTTTCTACAGAGATGGTATTGCTTTGTCTGGAATGTTTAACAGTATGGCATTAAACCTTTCTATCTTCATTTAGACCAAATCAGGCCAAGTTACAGGTCAGATCTGTGGAGAGGCGACTCCACTCACAGTCAAAATGCCTGTTTTTCAAGGTATTTTTGAGCTATAAAACCACCCTGTAACTGAATAAATGGGTCCGTGTACCATTTGTTCTTTTGAATTTCAATTAAGAATGGAAAAAAGTTTGTTATTTCATTATTAGGGGTGTGCAAAAATATTGAAAATATCGATTTATCATATTGTTTAATTTGATGATACAGTATTGATATTGTAGGCTGCTGTATCGATATATCGGCAAGAGTATTTTTTGGTGTAATTTACTAAATAATTTTGTTACAATGCTACAGTTTTGTTGCTTGTTTAGAGGAAGGAAACTTGTTTATGTGACACATTTGACATTTTCACTGTTTTGAGGATTAAAATGTTTGTGTTTCATATAAACTTGGTGGTTAACAAAAATCTTTAGTATCACAGCAATGATTTGGCCTTTATTTTTTAGTGAACCATATTGAATCGATTTGAAATTTATATCATATCGAACCAATAGTGCATTGCATCAAGATATGTATCGTATCGTGGCCTATGTTTTGAGGTATGTATCGTATCGGCAACTTCTTCTAAGTTCTTAATGATACCCAGCCTTACTCGTTATTACATTTTAGTGTCAAACAAAACAGACTTCGACTTCTATTTCCAGTTTTTTATTTAAAGTTTATTGTGACATCTGTCTCTCACTATCTCTTTTGTGACTTATTTAGAATTTATTATTATTTAGAATTTATTATTACCATTTATATAATTTTATTCTTTGTTAATTATTAGTTATTAGTTATTCATTTCCCTTGCGGATCAGTAAAGTTTGTATGAGTCTAAGTCTAAGTTCAAGTCCAAAGGTTATTTCAAATAAACACCAATAAAAAAAACATTGTGACTATTTCAAACTGTTTTCACATTTTATTGTTTTTCATTCTTAATTGAAATTCAAAAGAGCGAATGGTACATGGACCTAAATGTAACGCAGAGCTGTTTAATGTCATACTGTGAAACATTCCAAGCAAAGCAATGACTCTTCCATAAAAACACGAAGGTGATGGACCCCCAAAAAGTTACATAGTGCATCTTTAATTTGTGCAGTATTCTTGTCATTTTAAAGGTCTACAAAACAACTATTTTCAGTTCATGATTTGAGGAGTTATACTACACAGAGTTGAATAAATTGTACCAGTTGAATACCACTGAAACCGTCTCTACATTGGCCCCCTCCTGGACGAATGAGGCATTACACCGTCTCCCAGTAAACTGATCAAAATATTTCTTATCAGTCCGGAGCTGCCCATGTTACTGCCCATCAATCATAATTGCTTTTCCTAGAATGTTCCACAGCATGTTGTTAAACATATCCGTCTTACATTTATTTATCTAGAGTTGTTTTATTGCTTTGGCCCTGACGTCAATAAGTTTTATGCCAACATTCCAGCCAAAGCAATAACATCCCCTCTACCTAGTGCTCCTTTAAAGATACCATCTGAAATTATACTGACAGACCCGGGCATGTTGCATTCTCACGTATCACCACGAGATGCTGTCGACGTTACTGCGGTCTGATAGTGCGGTCTTCTTCTGTCAGACCAAAGATGGAAGAGAGCGCAGGTGAGTCTGAACAAAGGTCAGGTGAAGAAATGGGGAACAGGTTTTACATCTGTCATCTACTGGTGACAAAAATAAAAATAAAAATACAAACGGTAGCTTTAAAGGGATAGTTTGGATTTTTTTACATAAATCTGTATGGCATCCCCGTGAGCATCACAAAACCATCACCCACAAAAAAGTCAGACCTCATAATCGCTTGGCACTATTTTCTCTCCGTTCGTATCACTGCACGCTGCCGCCAGGTGACAGCCGCACCTGGTTCACTTTGTTTAATGCTCGGAATGTTAGCGACAAAATATCTGATTATGACACCGACAGTAAAGACTTTGCCTGTACCACAAAGCCAAGGGGAGATCTTTATGAACCCGAATATACTGATGCCGAAATTTGCCAGATGGAGTTAGAATGGGCAGAGAGAGAGAGACAGAGAAGTGCTACAAGTTGAAGCTGGAGCCACAGCTGGAGCCGTGAGAGACTGAGTGAGAGACAATCACCCATCATGTCTTTTAGAAACTCGTATACAGCTGACATAGAGCCTAGATTTTTGTTGTTACAGCCTGGATAATCAAGAGTCCGCACCATTTTTTAGATATATTCTTATGTATCTTATACAAGCTTATATACTTATGGCTCTAGCTCTCATGTTAGCTCTCTCACGTCACAGGGGTCTGCGCATGTAAACACTGCCGAACAACTGAAGAAAGTGATGGATCCGTGCGCGGCTGTCACCTGGCGGCTGCGTGCAGTGATACGAAAGGAGAGAAAATAGTGGCAAGCGATTATGAGGTCTGTCGTTTTTGTGGGTGATGGTTTTGTGATACAACTGTGTCACTCTTTTGAACACATATTGTTTTGAGAAGAAAAACGCTTTATTTTAAGGTCCCCAGCCAACTTGCCGGACTACTTTCGTTAGCACCGAAAACGGCCAGTATCTCGGCTCACCGGACGCTGTCGGGGGTAAGTCAGTGTGGATGCACAACACTGCTCACGAGGATGCCATACAGATTTATGTCAAAAAATCCAAACTATCCCTTTAAAGACCTTTATATCACAGCATTAATTCACTCCTTGCTTGGTTAAAGTCTTGTTGCTATTGTAGTCGCAGCAGCTCTGGGGTAGATGCATCTGCCACTTGGCCACATTTATACTGTGGGAATGTAGGTGAAGTGTCTTCCCAAAGGACACAACAGCAGTTAGCGAAAGAGCCACTGCTGCGCCATTGTAGCACCTGATCACTCACCGGTAGAGCTGAACAATCTATCATTCTGGACCGAAAACTGCAATCTTGGACAACATGATTTTGGGAGCATCAAAGCCAAGGGTTTTTGCAGCGCTCCTAAAGCCCAATTTCAGGGTTAAAAATGTAGTTCTGCTTCGACTCAATGCACACTGCCGCCGTCGCCTTCATTTTTTGATTTATGGATCTGTGTCGAGGTCTATGCGCCAGGAAGTAATTCACCACCACAAGGCGAGGATTTAAACTTGACATTCGTGTAAAGTTTAACACGAACCTTTTCCAACATGATAGAAGCACAGAAGAGACTCACCATCATCAGCACGTCCTCTGTTACAGAAAAAAAAACATATATTCCACTAGGTCGTGTCCTTTAGTCTGACAGAAGATGACCCACAAGGAGTGAGCCGTTTTTTCAGTTTTCAGCACTTACAGTTTATTCAAATTAGCCATGCATTTAAGTTTTGTTTCTGTAAAATGTAAACAAATGTGCGCAAAGCTGCATTAAGCACATTATTACTCAATGTATGTTGGAGAAAAAAATAAAGCAGAGTACAGGAAATGTCTGTCCAGTGTCAAATCGTCAGTGCAGGACTCTGGTATGATGTAAGTTTCTGTGAGGTTTGCAAATGTTCATGTGCACTGAAACTTGATTTGAAAAAAATCATGGATGAAATCTAAATCACAATCTCAATCTGCCAGAAAAATCGCCATTCAACTTTTTCTTAAAATCATTCAGCCCTACCCAGCGGTCTCCCATCAAAGTACTAACCAATCCCGGCCTTGCTTAGCTTCCGAGATCTGAAGGGACAAGCTGGTATGAAAACTTGTTGCGTGTTTTTCTTCGGGCTGTTTGTCTGATGCCAGAACCTATCATTATTATTATGTTAATTCATGCATGATTTGAATATTAGTCCCAGATCATTATTTGGAGCTTTGTGTTGATGAAAAAAAAAGTTTATAAATGCTGTGAGCTATAGGGCTGCAAGATTAATCAAATCAAAACCAACTAATATCCTGTTATCTTCTGCATAAAAATCCAGTAAGTTAACCCTGTAGTTTATAGCTGTACACACGTGTTCTGAAATGTGATTCTAGTGTTAGTCAGGTCATATTTCAGTCCTTTCATCAATTCTTCTGGATGTGTTTAACATTTTTACTTTGTGCATAGTTCATTTCTGCCCTACAAAAGAACGAGACCTTAACTCTCCAGAGTGTGAAACTTGAGAAAAATGACTTCAAAGTTTCTGTTTGGTTCAGACAAAAGTATAATAGTTAGGGCTAACAAAATTTGACAACTAGTTGGTACAATGAAGAAATATTTGTATGCGAAAAATATTAAGCTCAAAATTGACCTTTGACTCTTATCTGACAAATTACTTTGCAGTATAGTATGTACAGTGTGAATAAATACACAAAATACTTTCACATTAAAGATAATTTAAGTATAACTGAATACAAAGCTATATTTATTTAATGTGTTAAAGGGACAGTCTGGAATTTTGGACATAGGACCTCATTTCCTAGTGCGCCAGAGTGTTGGAGACGTGTGGAGACACTTTTAAAAAAAATTCCGTCCAGTCCTTGTATTTGCAGAGGTCGCTGGTGCTAGACTAGTGCATGTCAATGGCCATAGTTATCCTGCCACTAAAAACAGTCTTACCCACTCCACAAAACACCCAAACGAAAACTATTATTACACCAGACTATCTATGTGAATGTCTGTGTTGAATAATGTTTGAAATAAAAACTAACTTTGCATCGCATGAATCGTCGCATGTTGAGGGACTATTTTCTCACATATCAGTCCGCTGCTACCAAAACGTTCTATCAGGAAGTACAACTCACTGCTGCTCAGACATAAATCCTTCAAATGCAAGGTTAGTTTGACTTCTAAAATTACTCTATCAACACAAACATTTACATGGACAGTCTGGTGTAATAATAGATTTGCTTCGGGTGTTTTGTGAAGTGGGTAAGACTTGTTTTTAGTGGCAGGATAACTATGGCCATTGACATGCACTAGCCTAGCACCTGCGACCTCTGCAAATACAAGGACTGGATGGAATATTTAAAAAAGTGTCTCCACACGTCTCCAACACTCTGGCTCACTAGGAAATGAGGCCCTATGTCCAAGATTCCGGACTGTCCCTTTAAGACCCTGTGCCAAGGCTTCAAACAAACAAAACATACACAGGTTCTGTCCTTTGCCTTTGCACGACTTCTTATTTTTGGCTCATGATACAAACACAGAGCACGGGAACTGACAAATAACCGTCAAAGGTCAATTTTGAGCTCAATATTTTCCACTATATTTATTCACACGATAAAGGACGTCTCAAATACAAACAAAATGACATAAACTCACTTTTGACCATTTTTGTAAGACAGAATTATTATCACAATCCCAATACGATACGCAGTTCGCTATTTTTCCTAAATCCTTCAGCCTTATCATGAGTACCTCCCTGACTTGTCTTATCTCCTCCAACACGACCGCCGCCCTTCATCATGAAAAGCCGTGAGTCATCCTCTGTTCACACATCTTTTTTTTTTTTTTCTTCTTCTTCTTCTTCTCTACGTCATGTTGAGAGCCTGAGTCACCGTCAGCTGCCCTCTGCTCTCTGGACACTTGAGAGCGATCACAGTGATTATCTGCAGAGACGCTCCATGTCACCACAAATACTCGAACTACTACAGGTTTGACAACTCACGAAAATGAAAAGTGAGTCTGTCAAAGTCTACAGAACACAAAAAGTAGTACATTTACAACAACACAACAACGAGAATGGAGAGTATTAAGGAGTCTACACCAAGGTTTAGTCCCAGGTTTAGTCTCAGGTTGAGTCCCAGGTTTACTCCAAGTTTATTTCAGGTTTATTTCAGGTTTATTTCAGGTTGAGTCCAGGTTGAGTCCAGGTTGAGTCCAGGTTGAGTCCAGGTTTATCTCAGGTTTAGTCCAGGTTTATTTCATCTTTAGTCCAGGTTTATTTCAGGTTTAGTCCAGGTTGAGTCCAGGTTGAGTCCAGGTTGAGTCCAGGTTGAGTCCAGGTTGAGTCCCAGGTTTAGTCCAGGTTGAGTCCCAGGTTTAGTCCAGGTTTATTTCAAGTTTAGTCCCAGCTTTAGTCTCAGGTTTAGTCCCATGTTTAGTCCCAGGTTTAGTCCAAGTTTAGTCAAGGTTTAGTTAGAGTTTAGGCCCAGGTTTAGTCCCAAGTTTAATCCAAGTTTAGGCCAAGTTTAGTCCAAGTTTAGTCCCAAATTTAGTCCCAAGTTTAGTCCTAAATTTAGTCCAAGTTTAGTCCAGGTTTAGTCCAGGTTTAGTCCAGGTTTAGTCCCAGGTTTAGTCCAAGTTTAGTCCAGGTTTAGGTTTAGTCCAGGTTTAGTCCAGGTTTAGTCCCAAATTTTGTCCCAAGTTTAGTCCAGGTTTATTTCAAGTTTAGTCCCAGCTTTAGTCTCAGGTTTAGTCCCATGTTTAGTCCCAGGTTTAGTCCAAGTTTAGTCAAGGTTTAGTTAGAGTTTAGGCCCAGGTTTAGTCCCAAGTTTAATCCAAGTTTAGGCCAAGTTTAGTCCAAGTTTAGTCCCAAATTTAGTCCCAAGTTTAGTCCTAAATTTAGTCCAAGTTTAGTCCAGGTTTAGTCCAGGTTTAGTCCAGGTTTAGTCCAAGTTTAGTCCAAGTTTAGTCCAAGTTTAGTCCCAAATTTAGTCCTAAGTTTAGTCCAAGTTTAGTCCAGGTTTAGTCCAAGTTTAGTTAGTCCAGTTTAGTAGTTTAGTCCAAGTTTAGTCCAGGTTTAGTCCAGGTTTAGTCCCATAGTTTTTAATCCAAGTTTAGTCCAAGTTTAGTCCAAGTTTAGTCCCAAATTTTGTCCCAAGTTTAGTCCAGGTTTAGTCAGAGTTTAGTGCAGGTTTAGTCCAAGTTTAGTCCAGGTTTACGATTCTAGTGAAGGTGTATGGAGTGAACTTTGGACAGAATCTTATATTTGAATCATATTTCAGACCAAATCTTCGTGGTTACAATGAGATATTTTCCCAGATGATTCACCCCTCGCTCCTTTGGCCCATAAACACGTCCCCTCGTAGTCCAGAGTTGCTCGTATAAACTCGTATAAAGCTCACGCCTCTGTTCCGGCTCTTCCTCTCTCAGCTGGAGTTCTCGTAAATCCTTTTTTATGCCGGTAATAATTGCTCCGCACGCCTGCCCTCCCAGCCCGGCTACAAAAAAAAAACAACCCAAAACAAGGCTCTCCACGTGGGCCGCCTCTCCCCTGTGACCCCCCTCCTTCCTCCCTCCCTCCTCTTCCTCCTCCTCCTCTCTGTTACTGTACACTGTGGGCACATCCGTTCTCATTGATTACATAAGCGCTGGCTGCAGATGCACTGATGCAACAGGACCGATCGGGGCGGAGGACAATGGGGCAAGAGCGAAGCAAAGAGGACAGAGCTGGAGGTAATCTACAGCGCGTAAATTAAACGGCGAAAAAGAAAATCAGATCATAATAACGAGAGGAAATTAGTGGAGCGGTGAGTTTTGTGGACACCGAACGGGAAATGCAAATCTGCTTTGAATTCACCGTCACAAGTCAAAACAAATTACATAAGAAACCAATACGTTTTTCAGCAGTGGTATGATGATGGTGAAAGCAGAAAGGCTTGAAATAAATGTGGTTAATCCTCATGAACAATAGGCTGGGCTGCTTTTAATCTGGGTTTAGTCCAGGTTTAGTCCCAGGTTTAGTAGCAGGGTTAATCCAGAATTAATCCAGGTTTATTTCAATTTTAGTTTAGGTTTAGTCGCAGGTTAAGACCCAGGTTTAGTTCCAGGTTTAGTTTTAGTTTTAGTTCCAGGTCTAGTCCCAGGTTTAGTTCAGGTTGAGTCCAGGTTTAGGCCCAGGTTGAGTCCAGGTTGAGTCCACGTTAAGTACTAGGTTTAAAACCAGGTTTAGTAAAGATTTAGTCCAGGTGTGGTCCAGGTTTAGTCCCAGGTTTAGTCCCAGGTTCAATCCAGGTTGAGTCCAGGTTAAATCCAGGTTTAGTTCCAGGTTTAGTTCCAGGTTTAGTTTTAGTTTTAGTTCCAGGTCTAGTACCAGGTTTAGTTCAGGTTGAGTCCAGCTTTAGGCCCAGGTTGAGTCCAGGTTTAGTCCCAGGTTTAGTCCCAGGTTTAGTTGAAGTGTAGTATAGGTTTAGTCCAGGTTTAATCCCAGGTTTAGACTGGGTTTAGTGCAGGTTAAATTCAGGTTTAGTCTAATTTTAGTAGCAGGGTTAGCCCCAATTTTGGTCCCAGGTTTTGTCCAGGTTTAGTTCAGATTGAGTCTAGGTTTAGTCCCAGGTTTAGTCCCAGGTTTAGTCCCAGGTTTAGCCCTAGTTAAATTAAGTTAAATTAGAATTAAGTTAAATTAGGATTAGTTAAATTTTAGTCCAGGTTTAGTTGAGGTGTAGTATAGGTTTAGTCCAGGTTTAATCCCAGGTTTAGGCTAAGGTTTAGTTTAGGTTTAGTTCAGGTTTAGTCCAATTTTAGTAGCAGGGTTAGCCACAGTTTTGGTCCCAGGTTTTGTCCAGGTTTTGTCCAGGTTTAGATCAAGTTAAATCCAGGTTTAGACCCAGGTTTAGTCCCAGGTTAAGTTCTAGATTTAGTCCCAGGTTTAGTTCAGGTTAAATTCAGGTCGAGTTCAGGTTTATTCCAGGTTTAGCTGCAGGTTCAGCCCCAGATTTAGCCCCAGAACTCCCCGCTTGCAAAAACAATCTAAAACACACATGAATGAACTTTGCCAGGTCTGAAAACAAACTCTTGGCCTGAAAAAAAAAGAACCTAATCACATAAACGACTCTGTTCCATTGAGAAAGACACACTTCTCTTTACTCCGTTTCATATTTAAGCGCCCAGGTGTCTCGGTGAAGCAGTCCAGGGCTCGGGGTCTCTGTGATAGTGCTCCAGATAAAGAGCCGCTGCAGAGACGAGAGCACCAACTGGGTCAGAGCGGGGGTAAAATTAGCCCCATCAGAGGCGCGTGGAGCTGCGGATTTAGGACAGTGGAGCAGAGGCGAGGGCTGCGCAGGAAAAGAGTGAGAAACATGCACAATTGGCAAAAAAAAGCTCCAGCGAAGGAAGTCCTGACCCAGCCTAAACTCAAAATATGGAAAATAAAAGTGTCTGGGTACTGCAATGCGGAATATAATCTCTCCTGGTACAAAAATACAACAAAGACTGACTTCTTGGATGTTTTGGTTTTATTTCACAGATCATTTCCACTACATAAATCGTAATTTGTTTCATTTGGGACGTTGTGGGAGAGTAGTGAAGCGAAATTGATGATTGTTTTGTGTCCTAAGGCAAGTTATTGTAATATAATGTGAATTAAAAGCTATTGAGTCCAAGTAATTTCCCTTGTGGATCAATGCAGTTTGTCTAAGTTCCAGGTTTAGATCAAGATTTAGTTCCAGGTTGAGGCCAGGTTTAGTAGCAGGGTTAGTCCCAGGTTTAGTTCTAGGTTTAGTTCCAGGTTTAGTCCAGGTTTAGTCCTGGGCCCGGGTTTGGTTCTGGTTTAGTTTTGATTTGGTCCTAGTTTGGTCCTGGTTTAGTCCTGGTTTGGTCTTGGTTCGGTTCTGGTTTAGTCCTGGTTTATTCCTGATTTGGTACTTTGTCCTGGTTTAGTCCTGGTTCGCTCCTGGTTCGGACCTGGTTTAGCCCGGTTTAGTTCTGGTTTGGTCCTGGTTTGGGCTCGGTCTGATCCTGGTTTAGTCCTGGTTTATTCTTGGTTTGGGACTGTGTAATGGTTTAGCCCTGGTTTGGTCCTGGTTTAGGCTTGATGTGGTCCTGGTTCGGTCCTGGTTTAGTCTCGATTCGGTCCTGGTTCAGTCCTGGTTCGGTCCTGGTTTGGTCCTGGTTTAGTCTCGATTTGGTTCTGGTTCGGTCCTGGTTTAGTCCGGGTTTAGTCTCGATTTTGTGCTGGTTTGGTCCTGGGCCCTGGTTTGGTCCTGGTTTAGTCTCGATTTGGTCCTGGTTCAGTCCTGGTTTCCTAGTTTAGCCCTAGTTTCGGTCCTGGGCCCTGGTTCAGTTCTGGTTTAGTCTTGATTTGATCCTAGTTTGGTCCTGGTCTAGCCCTGGTTTAGCACGGGTTAGTTCTGGTTTGGTCCTGGTCTGATCTTGGTTTAGTCCTGGTTTGTTACTGTGTAATGGTTTAGCACTGGTTTAGTCCTGGGCACTGGTTTGGTCCTGGTTTTAGTCTCGATTTGGTTCTGGTTTGGTCTCGATTTGGTCCTGGTTTAGTCTCAATTTGGTCCTGGACCCTGGTTTGGTCTCCATGAAGACAGAAACGTTTAATGCCACACTGTGAAACATCCCAGACAAAGCAATAACACCTCCATGTAGAAAATCATTTGAAAAACCCTCCACTGGAAAAGTTACACAATGCACCTTTAAATATAAAACACACTAATAAATCAACTGCACTGTAATTTATTGAAAACTAAATCAAATATAATATAAGAGCAAATTTACAGACTGTTATTATTTTATTACCAGTTCCTGATCCTTGTCAAAGCTGTAACACAGTAATACCCCGTCACGTGACTAAACAGGATACGTGTTGAGTAAATGACGTGGCCCAGAGCAGCCTGCAGGAAGAGGAAGCGCCCCCAGAGCATGATGGGAAACGCAGGTGACAGCTGGACCATGAGACTGTACCGTGTAATCTGAACATTACAGCTGCAATTAGACTGAGACGACACAGAGGACAACGCCGACTGAAAACACACCTATGGCCCGACAGTCTGGTTTTCTCAATGCTTCAGTTTGCAATATTTGGCAAAAACATGTTTAATACATTTCAGTTTCATTGTTTTGTTTCTTTTCTTTTCGTTTCATTTCTTTTCCTTTCTTTTCTTTATATTTATTTAATTTTTTTATTTTTTAATTTAATTATTTATTTTTTAAGTGTATTATTTTATTTTTATTTTTTTTTTATTTATTTATGTATTTATTTTTAATGTTAAATTTATTTTTATTTTTATTTATTGTATTTATTTTGATTTATTTTATTTTTTTATTATTATATTTTTTTATTTTTTTTTTTATTTTTATTTATTTATTTTTTTATTATATTTTTATTTTACTTTTTATTTATTTATTTTATTTATTTATTTTATTTTGCTATTTATTTATTTATTAGGTTGTATGGAAGATTTTTTTTTGTTTTTGTTTCAAATTGTCAAGTGAAAGTTTAAAATACCATTACATAGACGCAGCAGTCTTGTAATTATGATGACCAAAAAAAAAATAAAAAAATGAATGAAAATCTATCAACTGTGGCCATAGTGAGGCCAGATAAACATCAGCCAATAGAAAACGAGGCTCCCTCATTATCTATTGGCTGTTAGATTGACAATCAAACTTTTGAGCTTTGGAGATGTGGACAGAGTGTGTGGATAAAAACAAAACAACTCCAAACACAACTAGTTTCTTGATGAAATAACAACATTCTAACATGTATTCATTTTATAAGATGCAAAAAACCCAACTCACTGGTTAAAATAAAATGCCTTTCACTAGCTGGGACCACACCAACAACAACATAGTGCGAAGAAGTTTATTGATAACGTACGAAGCGGGGCAGAGAGGGCTGGGTTGAGACTATGGGTGGGGGCTCCGTCTCAATCTTCAACTGGCCCAGTCGGAACGGGACCCCCCCCCCCTTGTAGGCGTCTTATGACTGAAAGACAAAATAGGGGCTGGGAGGGTGGGGTCGAGTTCGCCGAGACAAACTGGGATGATGGGAAAGGCTGCTACATATAGGCTTCTGGGAAATTAGAGGCGTGGTGGAGGTGAGTTGTGGTTCGCTGGTGAGAGGAGAGGGCGGCTGAGGTGTGGTCCTCCTCCTGAACCTCAGTTAATCATATTAACTACATTTATTCATTTACGGCATGTTTTCACGGACAACTTACAAAGTCCAGATGCGTTCCAGCCCATGGTTTTCCTCAGGGGACAAACAGAATTAAGAGCAAAACATGTGAATTAAATACAACAAACCCACCAATAGGGCTGCTCCACCTGGAAGAGCAGGAGTGGAGATTCGCCTGTGGACACCACCTGATAACACCACAACATGGCCTGTTGGTGGGTTTTTTGTATTTAATTCACATGGTTTGCTCTTAATTCTGTTTGTCCCCCAAGGAAAACCATGGGCTGGAACACGTCGGGACTTTGTAAGTTGCCCATTAATACATGCCGTAAATTAAAAAAGGCATTTTATTTTAACCAGTGAGTGCCTTGTTTTTTTTTTTGCATCTTTAAATTGACTTCCCTTCCTCAAAAAATCACCACTGACTTTTATCTACTGTGTATTATCCTCCAGAATCCGTGTGTCATTCGTTCATTTGTTTTTCAATATAAAACCAAAAATAAGAAAATGAAAAATCAACTGTTTTCTTCATTATTTGTCTCCAAAACCAAAATGAAAAAATGGATAATGATTCATTTTTTCAGTTTTCGATTTTGCGTTTAAATGAAGAATGGAAAAAACGTATAACGGCCGTTTCCCGTTTACGTGACTTTCGTGACTGTGATGCCGAACTTTTGTGCTGCATACAGACTGAACCAGGACTGATCCAGGTCCAGACCACACCAGGACCAGACCGGGACTGAGACCGAGACCAGACCGGGACCGAGACCGAGACTGAGATCAGAACTGAAACCGGGACCAGACCGAGACTGAGACCAGACCAGGACCAGGCCGGGACTGAGACTGAGAGCAGACCGGGACTGAGAACGAGACCAGGCCGGGACCAGACCGAGACTGAGACCGAGACCGAGACCAAGACCAGGCTGGGACCAGACCGGAGGCTCAGACCCCATGGAAGGGCCGGAGCTTGAAGCTGAGGCTCCGACCCCACAGAGGTTCGGAGTCAAAGCTTGGAGTCCGCCCTGGTCCCGCTCTGGTCCCAGTCTGGTCCCGCTCTGGTCCCGGTCCTGGATCAGTCCTGGTTCAGTCCGTATGCAGCGCAAAATTCCGGCATCGCGTAAACGGCCGTTATCCATTTATTCCATTCTTCATTTAAACATAAAATCGAAAACTGAAAAAACAACAAAAAAAACGAATCATTATCCATTTTTTCATTTTGGTTTTGGAGACAAATAATGAAGAAAACAGTTAGTTGTTTTTTCGTTTTCTTATTTTTGGTTTTATATTGAAAAACGAATGAACGAATGATACACGGATTGTCCAGGAAGCGCTTCTTTTGAAACCTTTTTTTATACTTTATTTTATGTAACGTGGGACCTTTACGCTTTTCCACCTTCAAGTCTTTCAAAGTGATTTATTTACCCACCCATTCGCGCACACACAAATACAAGGTGGGATAAGTTTTTTGCCCAAGGACACAGCGTCAGTATTCCTCTGTGCGAAGCTCGGTCAGTATATTTGAATAACTCGAATAAATAAACGTAAACAGAATGAATTACACACCTAGAATCGTGTTAAACGAATACAACAGAGAGTGAAACGCAGTAGTTCCAGGCAGTTCTCCAAAGCTTGTCTCCCACATCTGCCTCTTCTCTTTATGGACGGCGGTGCGGCGTATATCTGTAATGATGAAGTAATTAGACTGAGCCCATCTGCTGGAGCAAAAACTAATTAAATCCAGGCACCTGAACTCCTAACGAAGAATTGAATTTCGAAGTTTAATCCATAAGAGAGTGACTTTATTCCCAAATCCTATAACAAAACGCACCCTCCCCGTGTCCTCAGGTTGGAGTTACAGGTTAATGACAGACGAGAGATAAGACACAGACGGGTAATTGAAGTTTGTCCGAAAGGTAAAAGGGCTCAAGGGGCTTTGAAAACGTCTGAATTATTATGTTCACTGTTGTTTTCGGCTCAGATTTACTATTCACGCGCATATTTAGGCTGTGTTCACACTGGGCCTGGTGTAGTCCTGGTTTAGCCTTGGTTTAGTCTTGGTTTAGGCCTGGTTTGGTTCTGGTGTGGTCCTGGTTTAGTCCTGGTGTGGTCCTGGTTTGGTCCTGGTTTAATTCTGGTTTAGTAATGGTTTAGTCCTGGTTAGGCCTGGTTTATTCCTTTTTTATTCCTGGTTTGGTCCTGGTTTAGTTCTGGTTTGGTCCTGGTTTGGTCCTGGTCTGGTCCTAGTCTGGTTTTAGTCTGGTCCTGGTCTGGTCCTGGTTTTATTCCTGGTTTAGTCCTGGTCCAGTCCTGGTCCAGTCCTGATCCAGTCCTGGTTTAATTCTGGTTTGGTCCTAGTCTGGTCCTGGTCGGGTCCTGGTTTATTCCTGGTTTATTCCTGGTTTGGTCCTGGTCTAGTCCTGGTCTAGTCCTGGTTTATTCCTTGGTTTAGTTCTGGTTTGGTCCAGGTTTAATCCTGGTTTAGTCCTGGCTTGGTACAAGTTTGGTCCTGGTTTAGTCATGGTTTGGTCTTGGTTTATTCCTGTTTAGGCCTGGTTTAGCCCTGGTTTAGTCCTGGTTTAGTTCTGGTTTGGTACAAGTTTGGTCCTGGTTTAATCCTAGGTTTGGTCCTGGTTTAATCCTGGTTTGGTCCTGGTTTAATCCTGGTTTGGTTCTGGTTTGGTCCTGATTAAGCCCTGGTTTAATCCTGGTTTATTCTTGGTTTATCCCTGGTTTGGTCCTGTGTAACGGTTTAGTCCTGGTTTAGTCCTGGTTTGGGACTATGTAATGGTTTAGTCTTGATTTGATCCTGGTTTAGTCTTGATTTAGTCCTGATATTGACTAGTGGTAATTTCTCATCATTCTGAAACCTGTGGATCTACAAAAATATCACCCAACCACATTCCCCGATCCCTGTGACATAAGCAGTTTAGTTTCTACAGAAAAGACTGAATCCCCGGTCGTGTGCGTGTGAACATGTGTGTGTGTGTGTGTGTGTGTGTGTGTGTGTGTGTGTGTTTGTGTGCTTGTGTGCGTGTGTGGACATGTTTCAAACCAGAGACTTGTCACGCTTGGAGGAGACTGGGAACTTGTACAAGGCTCAGAGGATCAGAACAGAACACAATACAGCAAAGTTACGTGACAGAGACAGAGACACACTGACACTTCACGACACCATCGATTTGTCCGAGTTAATAAGAACAGAGCGAAAGTTATGAAACAAACACAGAGTTGAGCTGGTTTAATGACCATCGGTGTTGGGGAGTAACAGATTACATGTACCGGAGTTACGTAATCAGAGTACAAATTATGAGTAACTGTATTCAGTTACAGTTACTGTTTCAATGAGTGGTAATTGGATTACAGTTACTTTGTTGGAATAAATGGATTACATGGAGGTATTTTCCTGTTTTCACTTTTTTTTTTTTGGTAATTCCACTCATTGCTGGAAACTAAACCAGGTTTAAACCAGGACTAAACCAGGAATAAACCAGGACTAAAACCAGGTCTAAACTAGATCTAAACTAGACCTAAACTAGATCTAAACCAGGACTAAAACCAGGACTAAACTAGATCTAAACTAGATCTAAACCAGGACTAAAACCAGGACCAAACTAGATCTAAACTAGATCTAAACCAGGCCTAAACCAGGACTAAAACCAGGTCTAAAATAGATCTAAACTAGATCTAAACCAGGACTAAAACTAGATCTAAACTAGATCTAAACCAGGCCTAAACCAGGACTAAAACCAGGTCTAAAATAGATCTAAACTAGATCTAAACCAGGACTAAAACCAGGACTAAACTAGATCTAAACTAGATCTAAACCAGGCCTAAACCAGGACTAAAACCAGAACTAAACTAGATCTAAACTAGATCTAAACCAGGCCTAAACCAGGCCTAAAACCAGGTCTAAACTAGATCTAAACCAGGTCTAAAACAGGACTAAAACCAGAAGTAAACCAGGACTAAAACAGGATTTAACAGGACTAACAGGACATTCTAAAGTTATAATCCACATTAAAAAAAATGCATCTGAGTTCTTCAAAAACACTTTTAAATATGTTAATATGTTTTAATTTGCAGATATAGTATTAATATTCAAAGTTTTTTCTATAGAATTCAATTTCTTTATTAATAAAATATAGATTTTCATATGGGGGTCAACATACTATAATAGGATTCTGATCCCGGGGTCAAAATACTGTATGGTATGTTGACCCTGGGATTACCTCACCGTGGGGTCAAAATCCTGCGAAAGGCGAAAGTGAGGACCAGGCCACGACAAGCGTAATTTTGCGAAGATTCATGTGGTTTGGAGGGACGTAGTCAAAGCAGAGGGCTAACTATAAAGCGCTGCCACCCAATCACGGATGAGTTCTTTTGTGAATATTAAAGAGCCGAGCCTCCGTGTAGCTGCACATGTAGAGGTGGAATGTAAACACACACAGATTGCGTGAACTCACTCGTGCGCAGCCCTGCACCGAACCGAACATCCCATATCATAACAACAACACGAATACATGTACCGTTACACCCCTACCATTTATATTTTTGCTCTTTGTTACTGTAATTTATTCTGATGTGTGAGCTTCTGTGTCCAAGTAATTTCCCTTGTGGATCAATAAAGTCTGTCTAAGTCTAAGTCTAATCTTGCATTTTTTCATTACATGTTTATATTGCAACAACAACAACAACAAAAAAACCATGCATTTTTATGATGTCTGGGCACTACTCTACACAAATCTGACCTGTGACTCGCCTGCACAAAGACAGACAAGTTTAATGCCTTACTGTGGAACATTTCAGTCACAGAACCAACATCCAGACCAGACCAGACCAGACCCTCCACCACGAAAGCCATCAGACATTTTATGGTGCAGGACAATGTGCGATTATAATATAAAGCTGTTCGAGACAATGGAAATAGCTTTACGATGGTTCATCATTCACTCAGCGCTCAGACATTGTCCCGTTCTGCAAGAGAGGATTTCCAAACATTCAAATTGTGATTGTAATTAAAATACCACATACCAACAGATACAGCGCATAGACATTCAGAGGAAGTTTCACAGCTCAGTTCATTCATTTAGAAGCTGCTGTGTTCATATTTTGCTTATAGACTACAGAGAAATCTCTTAATTAGATCTATCACCACCAGACTATAGAGGAAAACTATACTCCACCTTTATGTAACAGATAATACTCCCTACAACTGTACAACAAGACTATGTTTCTGTCAATCATCATATCATCTTGGCACTTTGTTTCCTTACGACACAGGTGTCAAACATACGGCCCGGGGGCCAGATCCGGCCCTCCAAGACCTTTAATCTGGCCCTCGGCTGATTTTCTACTAAAATATTTTAATTATATTTTCTATTAAAATACTGGTAATTTTCTGCGGCGCTGAGCATAGCAGCGTCTCCAGAGCCTCTGTGCGTGGCCCCTCCCACCAGAGCAGCACGAATGAAGACTTGTCTCTTTCCAAACTTAAAGGACGATCGTTTTGACTGTTGACCGTGACACCCTCATCAGCAAAATGTCAAAAATGAGAAAAGTGGAGCCGAGTGCAGGATTTTACAAGAAAAATGGACTTACTCCTATTTACATACAAGTTATTTTTAAAATGTTGTGTTGAAATTGCATTTTTCGTAATGTTTCATGTTGTTCATAATATTATAATATTTTGTAAAAGAAAGAGTTGATCAATTAAAAAAGATTTCTGTAATAGATTTGTGTTTCTCTGCACAAATATTTGAACTTATTGTTATTTTTGGGGTTTATATGACATGAGTTTTCTGATCCGGCCCCTTTGGGATCAAAGTAGTTTGGATACGGCCCCCGGACCAAAATGAGTTTGACACCCCTGGCTTACGACCTCTTGTATATAACTGTGATATACTGTATTTATATTATGATATTTTTGTTTTACTTAAAATACAAACACTTATATAATTTATCTCTTATTGATACCAGTCTCTTACGATTTTTTACTGCTACTTATTTAGAAGTTTATTACCGATTATTACATATTTTTTTATGTGATGTGTGAGCTACTGTGTCCAAGTAATTTCCCTTGTGGATCAATAAAGTTTGTCTAAAGTTTTATGTCTAAGTCTTCGTTCAGACTGCAGGGCCTTTTTGTGAAATACGATTTTTTTGCGAGGTCGTTCACATTTCCAATTAAATGCGACTTGTATGTGATCTCCAGTGTGAACTTTAAATGCTCCAAAAGTGTCCCTCATGCGCATTGGAGGACACGACGATGTCACACAGAGACTCTGCTCAGTGTTTATGGAAGTCCCCTAAACCCTGGGCTCGTCTCCCAAAATATGGTCCAGTTCATCGTAAAATGGACAGGTTACACATCCACGGTCGCTTCGTTTGTTTGAGGCTTTAGTCTCCTTGTGTTTGTCTCACAGGCTCTTTGGTTCTTTGTTTCTTTGTCGACCATTTCTTTGGCAATCATTTCAAAAACCGCCTGGTTCCGATAAGACTCCTCCAATTTGGCCTCCTCCAAATATGAATAAACTCGTTTAACTCGCTTTCCCTCCATTGACGAGACTCCGAGCCTGACGGTGTAGGTCACATGAATCATCCCACCTGACACGTTCAGACTGAAGTCACATGTCAAAAGATCAGATATGTATCGGTTTTAGGAGCACCTATCCAAGTGGCCTGGGTCGTATTGGAAAAAAAAAATCAGATCTGTGTTGTTCGAACTGTCATTAAAAGATCAGATACAGGTTGCATAGGGGAGAATAAATCAGATTTGGGTCACTTCAGGCTGCAATCTGAACGTAGCCTCAGTCTAAGTCCGTCTACAAACATTATTGCCATGTGATCCCTTGTCAAATAACAGTCCATAAAGTGCCCATATTATTGTCTTCTAATCTATGTTATAATGTTGTATCCTTCCCAAAAACATACCTGGAGTTGTGTTGTATTTCTGCACTACCACATGACATCACACAGTGGAACAATGTTTTCATTTTGAGAGAAGAAATCAGCTTAAATATGCAGGATTTGCGTGTTAAACATGTGTGACCGAAACAAAACAACTCCAGGTGCTGTGTGTGTTTTTGACAAGGTAACATCATTATCACATGGCTTAAATCTCACAGGAGACGTCTTTGTGTAAGAAGAAGATGAAAACCTCCAGTATCTGTCAGAAACATTTTCAAGAATCGTTAACCATCACAGTAATCTAATGTATTCCGATGCTTCCTTTCAAAACAAAGCGAGTCCTCTGCCCCCGTAGACGTCAGTGTTATTGTACTGTAATGATTATGAGTCCCGGTGGAGCAGTGGAGAGGGGAGGAGCAGGAGCTGTAATAATAACATATACACACTCTGGGGTTTAAATACAATCTGCACAGGGTTAGGGCTTATGTAACAGGTTTATCACAGTGTAAATGTTCCCAGACTTTAGGATCACACAGGAATACAAGAAGAGACACTGGAAATCGCTAATTAATTAACATTTGACTTAGACTTAAACAAACTTTATTGATCCACAGGGGAAATTATTTGAACAGAGTAGCTCACCCATCACAATATAACATAACATACAACAAAGAGAAAAAAAAAAAACGGGGTTATCTTTGAAGTCACTGACGCTTACTTAGAATTACCGAAGTATCGTGATATCGTATCTAGAGATGAGAGAGAGAATTTCATCAATTACGTTCATTTTAATCGACAAACCGAATGTAGGTTGCTGTGCGTAGCGTAGGGTGACCAAACGTCTGTGTCCGGGGACAAATGGGGGTCTGTACATGTAGCTCTGCACTAAGAAGCGAGCAGACACAGACAGTCGGTCAGTCTGCAACATGCTGAAGCTCAAATGCGTATTTAACGATGACTTGTACAAAAAATTCCACATTTTCCGTTCCGGTCGGGACAAGTGCGAGGCTATTTGCACAGTGTACAAAGAAGCACATATGTTTTGGTGTCCAGTGGGAAAAAGTTCACCAGAACACCGAAAAACATGAAAAAGCGTTGTCGGGTGAGAGTAGCGCAATGTCAATGACGAGTCTCCACCTCCCCCCCCGTACGGTGTCCTGGTTTTGACAAACGCAAATATGGTCACACTAACCTGTATTCCACTGAGTCGTGCCGCATCAGCGCACAAGAGCTGTTTTTTTTTTTCTTCGCTTAGTTTATGCAAATTAGCGATGTGGTTTTAAGTTTTGTTTCAGTGAGAGTTGCACAAAGCTGCATTAAACACATTATAATGTCAAACGGGCTGATGTGGCTCTATATGTGGTTACGGTTTATATGTCGTAAAGTTGAATTTATTTATGCAGATTAGTAGTGCAGATAGTAATAATAATGGTGATAATTTTAATATTAAAAAGTTAATGATTAATCAATAATCGATCGTTAATTCTCTCCACGATCGATTAAGAAAAGTTCATCGAATGCCCATCCCTAATCGTATCGTAAAAGTTCTCACAATAATATCATGGACCATCACAATATATTGAATTACAAGTCTCTTTGCTTAAATGAAGAGTTATGGTGCAGCAATAGCTAAAAAAAAACAGAGGGAACTACGAAGACCACATCAGGACCAAATTTGGCCCGCGATATAATTATATTTGACCCGTGAGATCATATCAAATATGTACTAGAGCTGGACCACTGGCTACAGATGGGCTATAGAAACATTACTTATTTAAAATTGTTGTTAGTTGTTTTGAAAGAAAGTTATTATTTTATATTCTGCTTGGTTTGGGTTCAATGTTTAAGCAAAACTATTATTAAACATTTATTTTAATAAGAAAAGTTTTAACATTTCATATCTCGAAAGAAAAGAAAACATGCAGATGTTGTTGAAATTTTTCAATAAATATTTAGTTTGGCCCATGACTTAGTCCAGTTATTAATTTTGGCTCTGTGTGAATTTGAGTTTGACACCCCCGACATAGACCATGATCCTTTGCTCCTTTTCAGTGCAGACTACAAGAGGAAATAACAGTTCTAAGCACTTTTAATTCCTATTTCTTTGGATTAAGTCTTGTCAAGGCATTTTAAGAGGAAAAAGTCGCATATTAGCCTCCACAAAATATCTCAAAAATATCGTACCGTGAGATGTATATTGTGAAAATATCAAACAGAGAGATTTGGATATTGTTACATCTCTAATCGTGAGCCTCCCCAACATATCATGAGCTTTCCCACGATATCGCCATAAATATCGTTCCGTGAGGTTCATACCGTGACGATATCGAATTGTGAGACTTGGACATCGTTACAACTCAAACACACAGTATTTTCTGATAGTTTTTGTCAGTCAAATCAGGTTCAACTATAAAAATAATTTCAGTAGTCAAATCAGTAGTCAAATGATATAAAGCTAAAGTTACAAAAGCATTTATTTATCTCCAAGCAGTTGTCATTGGCAGGTCAGATCTGTGGAAAACTGAACCCGGGCCTCTCATGTGTTTTTTTTAAAGAGGGGGTATTATATTTTTTATTTTATGGAGTATTAACTGCTAACACATTACATATTTAGCTTTTATCCTTCTGAAAATGCTGTATTTCGTGAAAACAGCGCATTAACATGTTTGTAAGTTGCATTTTTGGTGCTCTGAGTCACTCCCCCTTCAGAGCACGATCACAACACAGTCGTCGTGCATCCAGCTTTTGTATGTTTATGGAAAATGACCATGAGGGAGCACGGGTCACGTAGGCTTGTGGGCGGAGCGTTGCACAGAATCTTACAGCAAAGAATAAGGAGGGTTTAGACAGATAGAGCTTGGGAGAGATTGCTAGATTACTCAAACATGCATGGATGATCTCTAAAGCCTCATGTTTTTTGATGAGGGAACACTGATATAACATGGTAGAAAGCTCAAAAATTGAGTTTGCATAATACCCCCTCTTTAAAAGGTGTTTTCTTTAGCAATAAAACACCTTTAATGAAATGAATGCAAGATAGATCAGCTTAAAGTTGCACAATATGTAATTTTTTGGTTGGGGGTTCATCACCTGCTTGTCTCTAGGCATATGCCAACTGTGAAGAATAAGAGTTCGAGCGTCCCCCTGGCTTTAAACCCCCAGCACGAGCGTCCCATTCTCTTGGCTGGAACGTCCCCCTCCTCCCTCCAGGTGCCCCCTTCTCTTGGGCGGCACACGGGTGACTGCTGTGCCCGGGAGAGGGGGGACATTCTTACCGGCCTTTAGTTAACTGTGTCACGCACCGTGATGTGCTGAGTTAGAAAATCAGCTTCTATATCTTAATAAAATGAAATGTGAATGTAATGAGACCAAATGTCGGGCCTTATTTTACCGATCTTTCCAAAGCAGCACACACTTTTTTCAGTTTGTAATATCAATATCATCCTCATTGCTCACAGAAGTTTACTATGAAATCATATTTTAAATAGTTTTTTCTTGTTTCCCATGTCTTAAAGCATCTGTGACTGGTGATTTGGGAAGAAATATGAATTCTTTTCTTACCTGCCATGAACATAATTTGAGAAACAAGAAACTTCAGAGTGTGTGTTGCATGTTGTTGTTCGTATGTATGAACAAATGTGTTGAGATAATTACACACACAAGTTGCAGTATAATACAATATATATAATGGATTTTTTTTTTTTTTCAATTGTATATGTACTATATAGATGAACTAACTTAGTTTCATAAAGGGTACTTTCCAGTTGATTTCCATTGTGAACAATAATCTTATTGTTTTCATTTCACACTAGAATGTACGAAATGTTCTGTTCTGTGGCCTTGAACGCTCCTCTGTTTTATGATACAAATTGCAGGTGCTCGGGAATATTCCCAGACTAATGTATCAGCTAAAAAGATTTATAATTGGGCAATACAAAGGCTTTGTAGACGCTGAGACTCACACAGATTTTTCAGAAACCTCGGCTTGATGCTTTTAGACATTTTTTTTTTACCTGTTTTTCACCCTGGTGCTGTGAATTCTGCTATAAGATCATTAAATGTACTGTAGAACGATCTCTGTGCCTCTGCGCTTGTTTTTTATTTTTGCAAACAGAAGTCAACACATCGCTCTGTCTGGAATGTTCCACAGAAGGACATTAAACAGCTCTACCTTACATTTACTCAATTACACGTTTCTCTATGTGATGTTATTGTTTTACCTAGAGCAGGCTTATCTATTGTCACGGAGACAAAGACGTAACCCTGCAATGCCAAGTTACAGGTCAAATCTGTGGAAAGGCAATCTCGCTCAAAGTAAAAATGGTGTGAATATTTCCAGGTACTTTTGAGAAATAAATACACATAATTGGATCATTTCTGGTCACCGCTTCTGTCCTCCTCAGTTCAGTAAAGGTGCATTGTGTAACGTTTTTGGTGGAGGGTCTGTCACCTGCTTGTTTCTACGGATACATCATTGCTCTGCCTGGAATTTTCCACAGTATGACATTAAACAGCTCAACCTTATATTTATTAATTACAGGTTTTAAATAGCTCAAAAAATGTTTGGAAAAACAGGCATTCTGACTGTAAGGTGTAACTTGGTCGGGTTTGATCTTCATGAACATGGAAATGTTTAATGCCATACTGTGAGACATTCCAGACAAAGCAATAACATCTCTATGAAGAAAAGCATTTGACGAACCCTCTTGCTTGCATCTCCACAAACCTGACTCTTATTTGGTCTGGACGAGTGTCTCCACCTGCTTGTTTCCATGGAAATGTTCTTCCTTTGTCTATTATCTTCACAGTATGGCATAAAACATGTGTATATCTGTGGAGTATGTTCCGAAGTGTGGTTTTAACTTCCAGTTTCCATGGAGTCATGCAGGTGACATGATACCTCCAGAAAGTTACAAACTGTATCTTTAAGTAGATTACACATCATGTTGGGAATAAGGGCATCAAAAATAGGGGTATCATCAAGAAGTTGCTGATACGATACATATCTCAGTACATAGACCACGATACGATATATATCTTGATACATAGACACGATACGATACGATACATACACGATACGATACATAGACCACGATACGATACACATCTCGATACATAGACCACGATACGATACACATCTCGATACATAGACCACGATACGATACACATCTCGATACATAGACCACGATACGATACACATCTCGATACATAGACCACGATACGATACATATCTTGATACAGTAAACTTTCAATTTGATACGATATATTTCAAATCGATTCGATACAGTTCAATAAAAAATAACTTCTTGCGCAACCAACTTCCACTTCTTGCGCAAAGTTAATATGAAACACGCCCATTTTAATCCTCAAAACAGTGAAAATATTCAGTGGAAAAAAAAACTCGTTGATGACACATTTGACAAGAAACCACACTGTAGCACTGTAACAAAATAATTGAGTAAAATACACCAAAAAATACTCTTGATGATAGATTAAGCAATACGATATATTGATATTTTGATATTTTTGCACACGCCTAATCAAAAATAGGCTTTCCCAACATATTGATAAATGCTGTTTTGCTATTAAATACTTTTAAAACATTATATTAAAGGTCTTATATTACACCAGGGGTCTCCAAACTGTAGCTCGGGCCAAAGGATTTCGTATTGTGCTGAATAAGTCAAATTTGATTGATTAAATGCCTATTACCATTGTACGTGTATCATTTTGATGCCCAACTTTGTGCACTAATAAATGTATAATGCTTTATGTTTTATAAGCATCTAACTGTACCTCATCTAAGACTCGCTGTGGCTCTTCTATGTGCTCAATTTCTTATGACTATGGCTAAAACTAGAAGCTCTCTGGCATTTTTATTTTGGAAAAGTAGCTCACTGGAGGAAAAAGATTGGAAACCCCTGTATTACACAATTGATTCTTGTGAGCTTAAAGCCCTGTTATAATGTTGTTGCCTCCTCAAAAACACTAGAAAAGTTACACAATGCACCTTTAATGCCATACAAATCCAGACATTTCAGACAAAGCAATAACAACCACTGGACCTCTCACCAGAAAAGTGAAAGTGCCCCTTTAACAACACAAAACGGTGAAAACAGCCAGTAGTGACGTCATTGTTTGCCCCTTCGTACAGATAAAATGTTCAGAACAGAAGCAGCAGCAGCAGCTCAGACCTTTGGACCTGCTCTGAGGGAGGAGTCAGGAATCCAACCCCAATATTGATTTTTTTAGCTCTGGGTAAATAAAGCAGAACAAAGAGCCGTGATAGTGTAATGTAAAAGAGCCTCGTCTCCACGGAGATGATATTACTACGCCTTGAAAGTTCCACCGTTTGGAATTGAACCATCCTGTAATTACATATAGAAGACTTTATTTGGCCCCGAGCGAGTTCACATGGCTGGATTCACGTACACAATCCATACAAAAACATGAAAACGGAGAAAGCAAGTGAACAAGAAAAAATGCAGTGGGATGAAAAAGAAAACAAAAACGTAGAGCTATTTTAAAAGGTGAATTGTGTAACTTTAAATGCTTTTCTCTGTGTAGATGTTATTGCTTTGTCTGGAATGTCTCGCAATATGGCTTTAAACATTTCTATCTTCATGGAGACCAAACCAGACCAAGTTACAGGTCAGATCTGTGGAGAGGTGACCCCGCACACCGTCAGAATTCTTGTTTTTCTAGGTATTTTTGAGCTATAAAACCACCTGTAATTGAATAAATGTCAGGTTTTTGAGCTGTTTAATGTCATACTGTGGAACATTCCAGGCAGAGCAATGAGATATCCATGGAAACAAGCAACTCTCCACCAGAAAAGTTACACAATGCACCTTTAATAAACTGAGGAGTACAGAAGTGCTGACTGAAGATTATTCAATTATGTGTATTTATTTTCTCAAATGTACCTGGAAAAACAACATCGCCTTTCCACAGATTTGACCTGTGACTTGGCATTGCGGGTTTACGTCTCTGTTTCCATGACG
The DNA here is from genome assembly GCF_026225935.1 of Boleophthalmus pectinirostris. Classification (NCBI taxonomy): domain Eukaryota; kingdom Metazoa; phylum Chordata; class Actinopteri; order Gobiiformes; family Gobiidae; genus Boleophthalmus; species Boleophthalmus pectinirostris. The sequence goes on from NW_026571140.1 coordinate 34,721,708, forward strand.
ATAGATACGTTTAATGCCATATTTCTAGTATCCGTAGCACATTCTAGGTAAAGCAATAACGTCACCACAGGGAACAACAGATAGCTTACTCGCTTCTAGAAAAGTTTCAACATTCTGGTTAATAGTTACACACAGAAACATTTCCGGAGGTCCAAAAGGAAAAAAAAAAAAAAAAATTTAAAATACTACTGATACCTCAACATTTTCTGGGGTTGTAATGCCAACTGTAGGCTCTGCTCTGTCTGAGGTTTCATTAGACTTTAATTTGTTCTTTATTTTAACATAATCTGACCATTATGAACTGACTCAGAACTACAACGGGCGAGCTGATTTGAGCTGTAAAACACACAGAAAATTATAGTCTTAAGTTAACGAACATCACCCAGTCGTTTTTCTGTTAGTCACGCTCACCTTTTTGCTGAAAATCAAACTTCTAAACAGCACCATGAACGCTCGTACTGATCAGAAACTCCTGAAAATGTGCGGTTTAAATCCATTTTGTGTTTTTTCTTGAGTTTTGAGACAATCCTAAAATGTTTTTGACAGTGTTTGCCAAGGTGTACACTGGGTCACCATGGTAACTCAACGTTCCACCCTTAGAGACACACGTAGAACACCCCCACCGTGATATCAAAGTACCAGCTGTATAAAAGTAGACATATTTAAACCTGAGAATATCAAATACAAAATTGCTGCATTTTTTGGACTATAAACCGCACCGGATTATAAGGCGCAATATCAATAATGTTGAATTCTCTCGTCTATTTTCATACATAAAGTGCACTGGATTATAAGGTGCATTAAACGAAACAAACGGACGACACTTTAGACTGACACTTTAGCTCAGGCATCCATGATCCATTGGCAGATCGTGGAGTAATTTGGCCGGCGTTGCCTCCCTGTCTTGGTGAATGTGTATCATGAATGTGAATGTGGGTGGATAATTTAAGTGTTTTTTTTATTTTTATTTTATTGAGGAGGACTCAAATATACATTGAGTAATAATGTGTTTAATACAGCTTTGCGCACATTTGTTTACATTTTACAAAAACGAAACTTAAAACCACATTGCGAATTTGCATAAACTATAAGTGCTGAAAAAAAAAAACAGCTAGTTCCTTGTGCACTGATGCAGTTCAGTTTCTGTCAGACTAAAGAACACGACTCCTGACTACGGTAGCAATAACGCTCCAACAATCCATCAAGCCTCTTTGTAGCTTACCAAAGTTGTACTAACACATTTTTTGAGCGCTGTGTACCACATAAAATCAGTTCAGTGGTCAGTAAACACAACCAGAACTAATACACAAGGCGCACCAGATTATAAATTGAGTTTTGAGAAAATTAAAGGATTTTAAGTGTGCTTTATGGTTTGAAAAATACGGTACGTGACATTTACTGTTCGTTTAGCGTCATGTGAGCAGTACACTATGTCTGTGCGTATCACTGTGTCACTAAAAGCCCCACACATTACAATAGCCTCAGTCATTTGGCCTGTTAATAATTGATGTGGTGATTAGTGGAGTTTCAGATGCTTTCAGAGTGAATCCTGAGCAGAGGCATCAGCTCACAGATAAGCCGACAGTACAGATAGAAAAGATAGAGATCAACATTTACAGCCACTGTCGCTACAAAATCAGCTAAACAGAATCTACAATGGTCGTCTTTTCTACTGTGGAATAGATCTGTCTAGTTTATAATGTGTTCTTATTCAACACACGTACAGATGGGGGTCTGTCGTTTGCTTGTCTCCATGGAGATGCTATTGCTTTCAACTTGCCGTCTAGCGTTTATTTCATTACAGATGTTTTCAAGTACACTGAAGTACATGCATTTTTACCGTCAGCTATAGGTGACCACTACATAGACCTTCAAGAACCTGCTAACCTCCGTGATGAGAGATACTGTATGTTTAATGCCATATTCTGAAGACATTCCACACAAAGCAGTTAGCAATAAAGGTGTAACTATATCCAAATTTCTCGATATTTTGACGATATGCATCTCATGGTACAATATTTATTTATTTATTTGTATTTATTTATATTTATGTATATTTATTTGTATTTATTTATTTATATTTATTTGTATGTAGTTATATGTAGCTGTATTTATTTGTAGTTGTATGTATTTGTTGTTGTAGTTGTATGTATTTGTTGTTGTAGTTGTTGTATGTAGTTGTTGTTGTTGTTGTAGTTGTATGTATTTGTTGTTGTAGTTGTATGTAGTTGTTGTTGTTGTTGTTGTATGTTGTATGTATTTGTTGTTGTAGTTGTATGTATTTGTTGTTGTATGTTGTTGTAGTTGTATGTATTTGTTGTTGTAGTTGTATGTATTTGTTGTTGTAGTTGTATGTATTTGTTGTTGTGTTGTAGTTGTTGTAGTTGTATGTATTTGTTGTTGTAGTTGTATGTATTTGTTGTTGTAGTTGTATGTATTTGTTGTTGTAGTTGTATGTATTTGTTGTTGTAGTTGTATGTATTTGTTGTTGTAGTTGTATGTATTTGTTGTAGTTGTATGTATTTGTTGTTGTTGTTGTAGTTGTATGTATTTGTTGTTGTAGTTGTATGTATTTGTTGTTGTAGTTGTATGTATTTGTTGTTGTAGTTGTATGTATTTGTTGTTGTAGTTGTATGTATTTGTTGTTGTTGTTGTAGTTGTATGTATTTGTTGTTGTAGTTGTATGTATTTGTTGTAGTTGTATGTATTTGTTGTTGTAGTTGTATGTAGTTGTTGTATTTGTTTTTGTTGTAGTTTGTATGTATTTGTGTTGTATGTAGTTGTATGTATTTGTTGTTTGTAGTTGTATGTATTTGTTGTTGTAGTTGTATGTATTTGTTGTTGTAGTTGTATTGTTGTTGTATTTGTTGTTGTAGTTGTATGTATGTTGTTGTTGTTGTATGTAGTTGTATGTATTTGTTGTTGTAGTTGTTGTAGTTGTATGTATTTGTTGTTGTAGTTGTATGTATTTGTTGTTGTATGTATGTTGTATGTTGTTGTAGTTGTATGTATTTGTTGTTGTAGTTGTATGTAGTTGTATGTTGTTGTTGTTGTATGTAGTTGTTGTATTTGTTGTTGTAGTTGTATGTATTTGTTGTTGTAGTTGTATGTATTTGTTGTTTGTTGTATGTAGTTGTTGTAGTTGTTGTATGTTTTGTTGTTGTAGTTGTATGTATTTGTTGTTGTAGTTGTATGTATTTGTTGTTGTAGTTGTATGTATTTGTTGTTGTAGTTGTATGTATTTGTTGTTGTAGTTGTAGTTGTATGTATGTTGTTGTTGTAGTTGTATGTATTGTTGTTGTAGTTGTATGTTTTGTTGTTGTAGTTGTATGTATTGTGTTGTATGTATTTGTGTTGTATTGTTGTAGTTGTATGTATGTTGTTGTTGTTGTAGTTGTATGTATTTGTTGTTGTTGTTGTAGTTGTATTTGTTGTTGTAGTTGTGTTGTATGTATTTGTATGTTGTAGTTGTATGTATGTTGTTGTTGTTGTAGTTGTATGTATTTGTTGTTGTAGTTGTAGTTGTATGTATTTGTTGTTGTAGTTGTATATTGTTGTTGTTGTTGTTAATTTTATATTTTGTAGAGGCAAACTAAATTGTGAATATACTACTTTTTCCTTTAGAAATGCCTTTAAAAGCCTTTGGTTCTGTCACAAAACAAAGATTTAAGATTTAACAGTTAATCAGTTATTTCATTGTGTAAATTGGACTGAAACAAAGCAAAGGATCATGGTCTATGTAGTTTCTTCTGTGTCTTTTAACTATTGCTGTAACAGTTGACAATATGTGCAGCAGTTCATTTGTTGTGCCCATAAATGCTGCTGGTGTACTTAGATTTCATGTTAGACACTTTTTTGTGGTTAGTTTTTCATTATTTGTCAATCATTTATATGGTTATTTATGAGCAATATTAAGTTATTCTGTGTAATATTGTGAATTTTCTAGTTTATACTAAGTTTAGTTTAAGGTTAAAAGGTAAAGGTTAGTTTAAATTTTTACGTTAATGCGAAGTTGGACCCGAAAACCAATCGCAAAAGTTGATATTAAAAGTTTAGTTCACCGGTTTGTTTGCGAGCAGGCCAAAGTGGTATGTATGTTTATGTATTAATTTGCAACTTTGTGTTTATAACTTGAGCTAGATCTCATATTTTATTGTATGTTTTTGCTATTTCTACGGTGTGAACTGTGGTGCCATCAAGACCGCAGTAAGAAGAACCTCGTGTCTCTTGTGTTTGTGGACAAGCCTGCATAATTGCTGCACCATAACAATGAATTGAAGCAAAGACATGGAGATTTAAATCACTAGAACAGAAATTTTCAGGTATAAATCTTTCAATTGTGTAAACATTTTCACTGCAACTGAACTGAATCTTCATTTTAAAATGCCAGTCTATTCACATTTGCATGATTGTCAGAAAAAATCCAACTTGGAGTCTTGCAGCACATGACCTTAAACAAAAAACTGCGAGGAAGGTTTTCTATCTAAACCAGGGTCATGTTTTGAATCAGAACTTACAGCGGGCTCAGTGCATTTCCCAGAAGTATTTCAATAGCAAAAATCCCTTTGAATTCAGTCCTAAAGTATGGACCTTGTACTTCGGTCTTCATGGAAAATGATCACGAGCAACTGTGATGTAAATCCTGTGTCTGTGTATTTCTGAAACCTCATTCTTTATGTGAGAACAAAGTGTGAGGTTAAACTGGAGATGTTGTGGCAGGAAGTAAGAATCACAAGTGCAGCAGACATTCAAACTGAGATAAACACTGGTATAAGAGTATGAAGTTAGGAAGACTTCATATGGGTTGTAAAAACAGTGTATTGTAATAACTGTAGTACTTTAGTATTGTAGTATAAAGTTGTAATGGCAAATTGTGCAGTTAATTAATACATTAATTAAAAAGACAAAAGAAAGGGGTAGCCATTCATTTATTTCTTAAGATTTTTTTCACTTAAAGAAGGCTTAATTATCAATCCACTACAAGTTTCTAACCATATATACCAGTATTTGCTCATCCTTTGTTTCATCAGAGTTGTATTTTGATTGCTTCGTGCATTTTCGAGTAATGCTGTGTTGTCCTGCATCCCAGGTTTGACTACTTAGAGAATTTTAGTTTTCACCTACCCCCTATCCCCGCCCACTGCTCTGAACTTACTTGTGATTGATCAAAAGATTCAGACTCCAGGTATCCATTTCCAGTGATAAAAAAACGTATAAATGAACTCAAGTCAATGGATCAGTTTATAAAGGTCCTATACTACACAAAACTGACTCTTGTGAGCTTTAAATCATGTTATAATGTTGTTACATGATCAAAAACAGACCTGGAGTTGTGTTTTGTTTCATTCACACGTGTTTGAGTGACCTTTTGTTATTAGTTCATTATTCCAGCTACTTTGAACAATCTATTTCAAGATCGAAATGCTCATCGTAACTACAAACTTAGAGGCAAAAAGAAAGTTTATCAGCCGAAATTTAGAGCTACTTGAAAGTCAATGTGCATCTCAGTACGCAGAGTTAATCTGTGGAACGGATTATCAAAAGAACTAAAATGGTGTAGGAGCCTGGTACATTAAAAAAAAATAAAAAATGAAAAGAGAAACGATGAAAAAATACCTGCAGGAGAGACAGTGATGAGGTCAGGAGGAGGGAGGTGTAGGGTCAGAGAGTGTTGGGCCAGTGTGTGGATGAGCGTGTGAATGTTTTGTCTTGTCTTGTCTTGCCTTGGATAATAGACTAGTTGAAGTGTTGTTCTGTGAAGTGCAGGAAGGGATTGGAAATGTCTGCGCTTTGCTTCATCCATCCCCGTTTCCAACCATGCCCGGTTGTATCTGCATCTGTATTTGTTATGTTGTTAACTAACTAACTAACTAACTAACTAGTCTGTCTACATATTCAAAGCTCAAAGTGCTCTGAAGGTGTATGGAGTTTAAAAACACAGTGGAGTTCTTTCTGTTTGAGACAACAACACAGCCTCAATATGCAGGATGTGTGTGTTAAACGTGTGAATGAAACAAAACACAACTACAGGTCTGTTTTTGATGAGGAACCAACAAAAAAAAAAAAAAAACTGCATAATTTGGGCCGTTTTCAATCCATTTTAATCTATACCGTAATTTATAATGAACAAAATGTAAAATAATTTATATTTTAACTTCTTAGGTTCTTTTCAAAGACAAAAGAACCCAAGAAGTTAAAGTACATAAGAAGACAAAATGAACATCTTTGGCTAAAATCATTTGTAGGAGCCATTTGCTTATTTTGTTGATTCTAAAATTAATTTATTATTTTTGTTTATTAATCAGCTTATTAATTCAGTTTGTTAAATTGCATAATATATTTTGCTATGTTAATATGATGCTTGCTTCTTAGTCTAAGTGGTATTATTTACGTTGGCACCTTTTTTTGTTTGTGGTTTAATCTGAGTCACCTAGGGGATAAAGGAGGGTGGTGCACGTAGACCAAGGTGCACCTGGGTGGGCCTGTGGTTTCTTACCAGTCGAAAGGAGAAGCAGCAGGAGTAGGCCTTAAATATGTATCCCTTGTTGCTTGCCAAAACTGGAAATAAATCTTGGAAACTCAGCTCTGGTTATGGATTTGTAATTTTGTCACTGCGTAAACCACATGCCCATGGTGCCCAAAAGGGATTATGTGAGTTATGGTTAGGTCTGAGTTTGCTCACCGCCTTTGTTTGTTACTTTTCTTTGACAAATAGTCACTACATCATTTATGTATCAACGAATGTTACAGGTTAATACTAAAAACACCAAAAATATATATTCTTTGACTTCTTTAACTAGAAAAATCACCAGTTGACTGATATGATTCAAACCAGTGTCTCGTTACTGTATAAAGGAGGTCTGATGCTCCCTAATCAAAGTCCGTCATGGTTCAGTCTCTGCTGTAATTGGCTCATTAGTGACTTGTCCAAGTGCATTGGTCACACTTGTCTCGCTAACCGAAGACTTATCAATACACACTCTCAGATGCATTCAATATTCTCCTTCAAATCAATTATTTAGGAGTCAAACATGGCGCAATTATAGATACAAAACCTTCAGTATATACCACCGCGTAGTAAAATCTCCAATTAGATGAAAACACCCACCAGTGTTCAACCGAGAAATCACAAGGTACGACAATGTTCCCCCGACATAGAATAATTGGCAAACCACTCCGTTTTATAATACACAATTGCTCAAAAATAGCTATTATTTTTATGCATTTAAAGCCTGAAACAAAATCCCAATGCTCAAAGTTATTTTGGTCTATGTCAGACATGTCAAACTCAGACCCGGGGGCCAAATTTGGTCCACAAAATAATTATATTTGGCCCGTGAGCTCATATCAAACATGTATTAGAGCTCCACTAATGCACCACTAATACTACTACTAATACTACTACTTTGATGAACTTGTATCTAAGAAGAGATGCCAAGTATTTGTATCTGCTTTGGACCCATGTGTATCAGAGTAAATCATAGTCTAGCAAACTAAGCTTGGATTAATGTTTTCTTTATGATTTTTAACTGTTCATAGTTGAAAGATTGAATTTTCATTGAAGCAAGTTGTAATTTTTGACTAGTTGTTGGTTTGTGGAAAAAAAAGGAGTTACAGATCGGCCATAAAGACATGATTTATTTTAAATTGTGTTATTATTTTATATTAACCATGTTCTGGATTCAGTGTTTAAGCAAAACTATTATTAAACATTTATTTTAATATGAAAAGGTTTAACATTATATATCTCAAAAGAAGAGAAAACATGCAGATATGGTTAAAATTTTCAATAAATATTTATTTTGGCTCACAACTTTGTCCCAGTTTTTAATTTTGGCCCTCTGTGAATTTGAGTTTGACACCCCTGATCTACATCATCAGAGGTATAATACTCCCTACAACGGCAGCATAGCCAGACTGGACTGGACTAGACTGAAACGGTCAACATTATCACACTGTCCTGAAGGTCTTTGGGTGCTGGGTCCTGTAATGATGGTAAATAAACTTCTTATCCATTAGAACTCCAGTGTCACTCCTCTTCTTTTCAACTCTAATTTATTCTACAACACGAACCTGAAACAAAACTCCAATGTTCAAAAACGGAACAATATAAAACATAGTTGAACGTGTAAATAATTGTATATCCACATCAAGAAACTGTGAACCACAACATTTAGTACAGAGGTGGAAAAAAGTGAAGGTGAATTTGTTCAGCCAAGATATGTAAAAATACAATATGACAAATAAATGATTAAAATTTTAAAAAGAACTGAAACTTCCAGTGTAATCTTACAGGTATGACATTATCCTTCTGCATTTTTGTGGTTAAAGGGACAGTTCAGAATTTTGGACATAGGACGTCATTTCCTAGTGAGCCAGAGTGTTGGAGACGTGTGGAGACACTTTTTTAAATATTCCATCCAGTCCTTGTATTTGCAGAGGTCGCTGGTGTTAGACTAGTGCATGTCAATGGTCATAGTTATCCTGCCACGAAAAACAGTCTTACCCACTCCACAAAACACCCGAAGCAAAAGAATTATTACACCAGACTGTCCATGTAAATGTTTGTGTTGATAGAATAATGTTTGAAATAAAACTAACCTTGCATCGCATGGATCGTCACATGTTGAGGGACTATTTTCTCATATATCAGTCCGCTGCTGCCAAACTTTCTACCAGGAAGACATAAATCCTTCAAACGCAAGGTTGATTTTACTTCTAAAATTACTCTATCGACACAGACATTTACATCGACAGTCTGGCGTAATAATAGATTTGCTTCGGGTTGATTTGTGGAGTGGGTAAGACTCATTCCAGTGGTGTGAAAACTCCCAAATTTAAGTAATAATATACGAAAATAATTGAGTTGCAGTTAATATGACTCATAGTTTTCTGTTAAGGCAAATATTTGAGTTGAGCACATTTAACTCAGCTGTTATGAAAAGGTACAAGTAGCAAGTCATCCAACATTTAAAGTTCTGGAAGGCTGTGACTTTTGAGTTCATCAACTTAAAATAATCGAGGTAATCGATTGCCTAAATTTTTTTGAGTTCAAGTAACTTATTTGGCTTTACAATGCTTTCTTGGCAAAGGAAATCAGCTGGAAAGTCCCCCAGGCTGGAAGGTCCCTAAGCTGGAAAGTCCTCCGGAATCGTACCCTTTATGAAACTAAGTTAATCTCTTTACGTATAAAAAAATATATATTAAAAAACCCCAGCAACAACATTGCATTAATTACACGATCAAGTTACAGTATATCTCAACACATTTGTTCATGTTGAGCATAAGCAAGTATTCTGATTTTATCTTCTGTTGCATGACATGACACCTGAAATGAGCTGATTATGTTCATGGCACGTAAGGAAATAATTCATATTTCTTTCCAAAACAACAGTTACAGATGCTATAGGACACGGGGAACAGGAAAAAAATATTGAAAATACGATTTCATAGTAAACTTTTGTGAGCAAATGAGGATTATATTGATATTACAAACTGAAAAAATGTGTGCCGCGTCGGGAAAATTGGTAAAATGACAAAAACAAGGCCCGGCGTTTGGTCTCGTTACATTCACATTTCATTTTATTATGATATAGAACGCTGATTTTCCAACTCCATACATCACAGTTTTACATCGAGTTGGGACTTTCAAGCCAGGGGGACGCTCGAGCCGGTATCAAAACATTAACATCTCCATGGCTCCAATCAGATGGCAGACCCTCCACCAGGTAAAGTTACATAACGCGCCTTTAAATGAAGAATGAAATCTGAACTTTCCTTTCACGATGTGGCCCTTCCTCACACAAGCTTCTACCATGTCTGTATTACTCCCCCGTGCACCAGCCAGCCAATAACATCCGATATTTCATAAACTTCACTTATTTTTAATCAAGCGCAGAATCCTCGGATGCCCTCGGCGAAACCACATATTCACAGTTACATTCAGCAGAGCCAGGAAATTGCTGTTTTGAATGAAGCACAAGCACGAGGCAATGAAGCAGGATTCTTAAAATACATTTGTGAATAAAATGTGGAGTGTTGGTCGGAGCAGACATCGTGTTACGTAACCACCGGAAATAAAGATATAAGTATAAGAGGAACTGGGTTTTTTTTGATTAGTGCTGCAAGGCCCATATTACAGGCTTTTCTGATCTATGTTATAATGTATCTTCCTCATCAAAAACATACTTGGAGCTGTATTTTGAATTATTATTTTCTTTGCTTGTAATGCAATAAGGTAATACACTTTCCCTGGAATCATTTGGACACTTTCAGTTCATGAATTGCCATTTTCTACTGAATCAAAAGTAAATGGTTACTGTTAACTCGAAAATTACCACTACCGTATTTTTCGGTCTATAAGTCATAATTTTTTTCATGGTTTGGGTGGTCCTGCTGCTTATACTCCATTGCGACTTATACATTAAAATTTTCACACTGACAACCGCGAGAGGGCGCTCTAGGCTTGTGTGCCAGTATCTGCTGCTCCTATTACTGCGCACGTCTCCTGCAGAAAAAGCCTCTGTCCTGCTGCAAGTAGTGAAATATGCATCTGAAAATGGTAATCGAGCAGCAAAAAGGAAGTTTGGAGTGAGCAAGAAACTTGTGAGGGACTGACGGAAAGCAGGGAAGGAGTACACAGCTTCACAGCAACCATGCAACTTTCCTAGAAGTCACTGGATGGATCGACAAAGTCTGGACTTCAGTGACACCGAAACCATCCTGTTGGGATTCAGAAAGGCCCGAATAATTCTAACTGGAACTGATGCTGAGTCTGACGACAGCTACACAGAAGAGGAAGCGGCGCTCTGAGGTCGCGGAGTTGCTCAGAAGTGACACCGAGGATGAAGAATTCAATGGATTTAGTGATTTGGAGTGAGATGGAGAGTTTGGTAAACTTGTTTGGTTATGTTGTTGGTTCCTGGTCTCTGATTTAATAAAATAAATTTCCCCAAAAAGTGCGACTTATATGTTTTTTTTTTCTTCTTCATTCATTATTTTTTGGCTGGTGTGACTTATTGTCCACAAAATACAGTACATGACAAGTTGGAACAGAGTATTTTGAGTGGTGGAGATATAGTCAGACTAAATGATTACTCAAACCTTAATTCACACAAACACAACTCGAGGTATGTTTTTGAGAAGCTTACTCCATTATAACATGGCTTAAAGCTCACAAGACTCAATTTTGCAATAATACAGGACCTTTAAACGCAATCGCAATTTGAACGGACATAATTAGCAATTCATAAACGTTTTTGAAGTAACATAATTTCCTCCACAAACCACAAAATCTCCTCTCTTATTCTGCTCAAATACTACTAACCGTGTAGTTTAAATCTGGTCAAACATGTTCTGAAATAGGATTCTTGTATTTGTTTGTCAGTTCCTATTTCAGTCTTTTTCTCAATTCTTCTACACATGTTAAAAATGTGAACTTTGAACAGATTGACAAAAGAAACATAAATTGCAATCTTCGTCTGAAAAATCACAATTTGAGGTTTTTTCCCAAATCGCTCATCCCTGTTTCTTACGGTTTCAGATGTTTCTCTATTGGGACTACACCCTGGTTTGTAAAGATCCAGTGTCAGGCGCGAACGAGAAAGGAGCTCACAGGGATCAAGAAGAAGAAGAAGAAGATGCTAAAATGTTAATGAGCACAACAGACGAGAGGCAGCCCACCAGGCAACAGACCCGCGCCCGCAACACAGCCAGACATTTAACATTTATTGTTCTCCATATGCTCCAAGATGCTGCAAGAGACTCAGAGACAAGTCACATGTAAAACTATTATGGATTCAAACAGTTTAGGAAAGTGTGTCTGTAATTCTTCTTTGAGACGAGACCCCGGTTTATCCAGGAGTTGTCTATAATAACAATAATGCATTAGATTTATGTAGGGTCTTTCATGACGCCCAAAGCACTTTACTTTGCATTATTCATTCACTCCACACTCGGTGGAAAGATAATATTGTAGCCACAGTTGCCCTGGGGTAGACTAATGCAAGCAAGACTGTCAAACTCTGAAGATCATCACTCACTCAGGGATTGGTGATCACGATATGCATCTCACTGTACGATATTTATTGCGATATTTTGTGGAGGCTGATAGGACACTTTTTTGATTTTGGTGTGAATTATTTCTGTCATAATCCCTAGAATTCAAATAAAAACATATTTCTTCATGTTGTCTGCGCTGAAATGAATCATGGGATGTGTAGTTTCCGATGTTTATTAGCTATTGCTACTACAAAACACTGCACTTAACCAAAGGATTTTGTAATTCGATATATTGTTACAGTCCACGATATTATGGTGAGACTTTTGACAATACGATATCACGATATTTTGGTTATTGTTGCATCCCTACCAGGATGAAAAAATGCATAGCACACTCGGTTGTGGTCCAAGACAAGAAAAATATCTGATGAAGGTTTTTTTTGCCGAAACGTTATTTTGTTAATAAAAAAGCATTTGGACATCGGCCAACTGAGTGTGATATGCATTTTTTCATCCTGGTCTGGCTGCTCCTTGCATTTGCACCTCTGCAGGAATTTTGGTCTGCGTTTTCTGTTTCTTTTGATATTGTTACATCCCTACCAATCTACTACTACTGACTAGGGCTGGGAAAATAATCAGATGAATTCAATTACTTTGTTTTTATCAGAGTTGGGGCCAAGTCTTTGTTTTGCGAGTTTCAAGTAAGTCTCAAGTCCTTAACCTCAAGTCTCGAGTCACTGGCCCAAAAGCCCAAGTAATTTGTTTTGAGTTTCAAGTCGTTTCAAGTCTTTAAACTAAACTACCAAATATAGCTTAGATTTTTGCAATTTATATGATTTTTAAACTAAATTGTACTTTAAAAAAAATCTAAGTATATTTTTACAGTATTTACAGAGTATGTGAGAGCTGTAGAAACGTAAATTTTTCCTTTTTAAATTCCTTGACAAGATCTTAGTGTGAATCATTACGGTCAGAATAGAAAGAATTAAGATTTAAAAGTGCCTCTCGAGTCTTCTCAAATCACTGACCTTCAAGTCCAAGTCGAGTCCCAAGTCTTAGTCTATTTTATCAAGTCAAGTCTCAAGTCCTAAAAATAGTGACTCAAGTCTGAATTGAGTCCCCCACCTCTGGTTTTTAATAATGGAGATTTTACTCTTGGATTATTGTGCAATTAAATAATATCATTCAAATTTTAACTATTAAAATTAGATTACACATGTGTACAAATGTTAATTAAGGCAGTTTACAATTTCTTTAAACAGTTTCCTGCTACAGTTTCCTAATGAATCTTTACATTTCTATGCATGGTTCCCAATATTGACGAGATTTCGATACCTTTTATACGTCATCCACTTTCTTGATGGAGCGTCATCATTAGTTCCTTTACATTTAAATGCACAGTTTCACTTCAATGTATCTAAACCCCACGAGACGATGTTTTGACTCAACCTCTTCCTTTTTCACTTCATAAATCATGTAAACATGGTGGTCTGAGTCACGTTACTGCAAACTTCTGTTGTTGTGTGTGGACTTTGCACCTCAAACTGAGCAGCAGCAGAAGCAGAAGAAGATAAGGCCTGGATCACGTCACCGTTACAGTGGATCAGCTCCGTGTGTCATCTCCATTATTTACTCACACAGGAGCTTTCTCACTGTGTTCTGACCATCAGTGCATTAGTCACAGTTTCATGGATCAGGAGTGAGTCAGAACCAAAGCACATTTTATACTATTACGGGAAACAAATCTGTGGAGTATTTTTAACATGATTTATTGTAGCGGTGGGAGATTCACTGGAAATTGTACAACAGCAGTGTCATCAGGGTTAAAAGTGAAATTTCATCACTTTTCTAGGTGACTTTACAAACTATTAACAATTTAAACATCAAAAAGGGACATTTAAAGGGCCAATATTACACTTCTGATATGTTTTATGATCTTGTTTTCATCAAAAACAGACCTGGAGTTGTGTTTTGTTTTCATTCAGACATGTTGAATACACAAACCCTGCATATTTGGGCTCCGTTCCACCTTGTGATGTCATGTGGTAATACAGGAAGTGCTCCACTGTGTTTTTAAACTCCATACTCCATACGCTTTCACCCCTGCCAGTCGCTACTGAACTAAAGATAAACGGTAGCTGTTAACTTGAAAACTACCGCTACATTTTGGCAGTAATATTATGCTTGAATAAATCCGTGTATCATTCGTTCATTCGTTTTTTCAAAATAAAATTGAAAAATAGGAAAAAAATCTTCATTATTTGTCTCCAAAACCAAAAATGAAAAAATGATAACGGACTAGGACCAGGACTAAACCAGGTGTAAACCAGGTCTAAACCAGGACTAAACCAGGACTAAACTGATCTCAGTCCTGGTCTGGTCCCGGTCTCAGTCCTGGTCTCAGTCCCAGTCTCAGTCCCAGTCTACGGGCCCAGAGGTGCACCCGTGTAGACTGTCGGGTGATCAGTGCTGAGACCGGGACCAAGACCGGGGCCGAGACTGGGACTGAGACCGGTTTAGTCATGGTAGACCTGGTTTAGTCCTGGTTTAGACCTGATTTAGACCTGGTTTAGTCCTGGTTTAGTCCTGGTTTAGACCTGATTTAGACCTGGTTTAGTCCTGGTTTAGTTCTGGTTTAGTACTGGTTTAGTCCTGGTTCAGTACTGGTTTAGACTTGGTTCAGACCTGGTTCAGTCCTGGTTCAGTTCAGTATCGCAGTTTAAGTCACGGAAACAGAAAATCGAAAACTGAAAAAACAAATCATTATCTGTTTTTTCATTTTGGTTTTGGAGACAAATAATGAAGAAAACGGTAGTTTTTTCGTTTTCTTATTTTTGGTTTTATTTTGAAAAACGAATGAATGATACACAGATTTGAATAGTACACAGCACAGTAGCAGTAGTGAACGTTTTGACATTATAAAAGATACCGTGAAATCGTAATGCTAGAAGTCTCACAATAACATCATGGACCATCTCAGTATATCGAATTACACATTTCTTTGCTTAAATTCATTGTTATGGTGCAGCAACATCTAAAAAACAGAGAGAACTACATAGACCATGATCCTTTGCTCTGTTTCAGTCCAATCTACATGATGAAAATAACTGTTATTGAACATTTTTACATCTTAATTATTTGCATTATGACAGAAAAGCAGCATATTCACACTTTTGTTAGCCTGAAATTTCACATCAGGAGATTTCAATATCGTTACATCAACAGTTATAACTGTAATATTTTACTTGGACAATTTACAAACTAAAAAACTTACACCTAATCTCACTTGGTTGAATCTTTTTAGTTGCGGCGTTTATCTCAAAATGACCTAATTCTGTGCCCACTCCTCTTCCTGCGTCCAGCTGTGACCCGGTGTTTGATGTGGAGAGCCGTGTTTGATTTGCACAGCCGTTTCCTGAGTCTGGTGACACAATATGACGAGAATAACACAATATGAAACAACACCGCACATCCAAGCCTTATCAGAGCCGCGCACAAAAGACAACTGTGAGTCTTGGACCGCTCTACACAAGGACTCGAGCTGATTGTTTGGTGGTTCAGCTGCTTCCTGAACGCAGAGAGAGAGACAGGCAGAGACGGAGAGATTTTAGCGTACACGTATGGGACAAACTGTGACAGGAAGGACAGACTTCTTTTTCCTCTCAGAATCTGAACAATCGGCTTCAATCGCTGTCGCCGTCATATTGGGGTGGAAAAAACACAGGTGGATAAACACAGCAGCAGTCGGTTCAGATAACGTATTTCAAAAGCTACAGCTCTGTGAAATTATTTTTAATAAACGTGTGATTTCAGCAGCTACAATCTCAACCAAGAACTGTCAACTTAATAAAATCCAATTCACTTTAAAAACTAACTATTGGATCTAAAAGTCTGCAGAATTACTTTTGGACAAATGGAACTCATAAAATCCATCAGAGCAATAAATAAATAAGTACAACGGAATACATTTGAGTAAAAAAAAAAAAAAAAAAAACACTTAAAAACATCTCAAAGGTGCATTGTGTAATTTTTCTGGTGGAGGGTCCGCTACGTACTTTTCTCCGTAGAATTGTTATTGCTTTGTCTGAAATGTTTCACAGTATGGCTTTAAACCTTTCTATCATCATGGAGACCAAACCAGACCAAGTTACAGGTCAGATCTGTGGAGAGGTGACCTTCCATGCAGTTTTTTTTTTTTTTTTTTTTGAGCTATAATTCTTGTTTTGTTTATTTTTGGAGCTATAAAACCACCTGTAACTGAATAAATGTAAGGTAGATATATTTAATGTCATACTGTGGAACATTCAAAGCAGAGCAATGACATCTCCATAGAAACAAGCAGGTGACGGACCCCTAACAGGAAAGTTACACAGTGCACCTTTAACAAAGTCTAGCACAACAACTTCAATCTTTTTTTTTCTCCTGTCCTAATGTTCAACTTTGTAAAGTTGCATGTTTTCTTGAAGATGATTTTTATGACTTGTTTAACTGTATTTCTTTATTAAAACGAGGGAATTTAAAATGATGTTGCTGAAATATTGTTGTGGATATGGCAGCTATAGCATCAAACATGTCAAGATCCTTTCACATTTCACACTTCACATGCATTTCATTGTCTCATTGAAAAGAAACTCACTTAAAGACCCATATATCTGAGCAAAAATGTGTCTTTCCCCAACAAATCTGGAGGTCAAAATAAGTCTGCTTCATGCTGTTTGTCTCTAATTTTAAAGCATTTTTATGTCCAATAATCAAGAAGTGTGTGTTTGCATGCTAGTAGCAAAATCTGCTCAGGATTTACAGCTGTGAGAAGCGCTTATAAACTCTTTGCAATGAATAATTAGGATCTCCAGAATGCAAACCGTTTAAAAGTAGACACTAAAAATCTGGAAGAGTACCTTTAAATCTAGGGATGCACTAATCCAGCTTTTTCAGTTCCGATATCGTTTCTGATATGGACTTAAGTATCTGCCAATATCCAGTATCAATCTATGCCTAAAACAGCATTCATTTCCTTTCATCACAAGTAAAATAAGACAAAACTGATCCAAGTGTGTCGTGGAGCTGTTATTTATCTCATATAACCACAGAACAACTTTGTGTAAATAAAAATCCAAACATTATGACATTTTTCTGGACCAACAACGACCAGGAAAGTCTTATTACATCAAATTATGTCCAACCAGGATATCAGATGAACCGGTATTTGTATGTATCGCCAGTATCAGATCGGTGCATCCTTATTTAAACCCGTGTACTCTGACCTACCTTCCTGGCTCGAGCACAGGGCAGGTTACACACAGAATCCAATTATATCGTATTTAATAAACATGATCTAATAAGAGGAGGATCAACAGCACAGCGCTAATAGGACAGAGATTTGACATTTAACTCGAGCTGCACACGGTGACTCTCCGCAGCTGAGTAACCACATTCATCACACCATTACGTCCCTGTGGATAATAATACGCCCACTGCAGTATTATGAATCTGTGTGTGAAGAGGAGAACAAAGGGTTAATAGATGCACACTACCCACAGGTCCTAGTTCAGGCCTGGACCAAGGCTTTCTCTGTGCAGTCACAACTATAGGACGTGATTGTCATGAGAAAAATGTATAATTCAACTGAAAGTCAATGGGAAAGAGACATTGTCACAGATATTAAAACAAAAAATAATGTGGTATTGAGTTGTTATACAATAAAGGGCACATATTATGCAGATACACTGGTCCACTGGTCCTAGTTCAGCCCTGGACCAATGCTATAGGGCTTGATTATAACAGGGAAAATGTATAATTCAACTGAAAGTCAATGGGAAAGAGACATTTTCACTGATAATAAACATTACTAGTGTGGTATAGAATTATTATGTATATGATAAAGGGCCCATTTTACAAAAGTACACTATCCACAGGTCCTAGTTCAGGCTTGACTTGATTTGATTGTGATGGGGAAAGTGGTTCAACTGAAAGTTAATGGGAAAGAGACATTTTCACAGATATTAAATAATATTTGTGTGATATAGAGTTGTTGTATACGATAAAGGGCCTGTATTACACAATTATACTACCCACTGGTCTTAGTTCAGCCCTGGACCAATGCTATAAGGCTTGATTGTCATGGCGAAAATGTAGAATTCAACTGAAAGTCAATGGAAAAGTGTGTGGTATAGAATTATTATGTATATGAAAAAGGGTCAATTTTACAAAGGTACACTACCCAGAGGTCCTAGCTCAGTCCTGGACTAATGAGTTCTCTTGTCAGACAAAACTATAGGAGTTGACTGTGACGAGAAAAATGAATATTCAACTGAAAGTCAATGGGAAAGAGACATTTTCACAAATATTAAACAAAAATAGTGTGGTATAGAGTTGTTACAAGATAAAGGGCACATATTAGGCACATATACCCACTGGTCCAAATTCAGACGTCCCAGCAATTTCTCTGTGCATTCAAAACTGTAGGACTTGACTGTGATGGGGAAAGTGATTCAATTGAAAGTCAATGAGAAAGAGGCATTTTCAGTGATAATACACAAAATTTGTGTGGTATAGAGTTGTTAGAAGATAAAGGACCCATATTAAGCAGATACACTGGTCCACTGGTCTTATTTCAGTCCTAGACAATTGCTTTAGGTCTTGATTGTAATGGGGAAAGTACATGATTCAACTGAAAGTCAATGGGAAAGAGACATTTTCACTCATAATAAAAATATAACAGCTCTATACTAGACCATTTTAAGAGATGAATCAACTAAAATATTTGTGATAACAATAGGCAAGTGCTTATTTGTCAATCCATTTTGTCTGACTCAAATCTGAGAAGGGAGATGAATTTGGTCAATGAGAAAATTACACAACAATAAAGAGATAATGTGATATATATTATCAATAACTGCTGTTATATACACAGTGAAAATCTTTGTTATAAGACTTTTAAATTGACACGCAAACGGTAAAATCATCTAATTTCTTGTCCATCTATTTACTCACATCGGATTTTGGGGTTTGCGTGTCATTCTTTTTTTTTTATTCAAATAAAATAACTGCATTGTGTAACTTTTCTGGTGGATGATTCGTCAAAAATGTTTCACAGTATGGTATTAAACCTCTCTATGTTCATGGAAACCACACCAAACCAAGTTACCAATTTACCAAGTCAGATCAGTGGACGGGCAACTTCGCTCACAGTCAGAATGCCTGTTTTTCTAGGTATTTTTGACCTATAAAACCACCTGTAATTTAATAAATGTAAAGTAGAGCTGTTTAATTCAGCCAGAGCAATGACATATCCGTAGAAACAAGTAGGTGACTGACCCCAGAGAAATCAGAAAGTTACTTAAATGTCACCATTAGAAAGTCATAAAATGAAAACTAAAATGTCTAGTTATTTGGGTCAACATTCTAATAAATAACCAAAAGGAAATAAACCAGCTTAAATCCAGCAATTTCCATTTACTGACTTCTTAGTTTGACCTAAAATGCACTGTTTTCCAGACGTGTTTATTGCAACCCGAAGCACACATTCTTGGACTGACCCGCTCTGAGGACACAAGTGTCTATCGTTGTTTTCCAGCTGGACACGCACATCTGGACTGAACATAGAAGCGGTTATTAAAGAGTCACCTGCTGCTCTGCTCCCTGTGGTCAGCGTTAAACCGAAAGTCCAGACCCTTAAATCTACATCTAAACATGAACAGCACCACCACAACCACCACCACGGCTCTGAGCTCACGCACAAGACACACCGGAACCTTCTGGAATGTGTGCCTCCGAGTGGTAAAATGTTTGGGACAATAAAACACTGGCTGAACAGGATTTACACAAAGAAACAGGTAGGTTAACGTCTCAGATACGGCTGCACAATGTTGGAAATAACTTGAATTGTGATTTTTCTGTGTTGCGGCCTTGTACTTTCTTTTCTATTCCCATGTGGTCTTATATCTGTGTAATCCCTCAGTGGTCCAGGTCGGTTCCACAGTGGTCCATGGGCGAATACTCGTCTACGTGCTCTTATACTTGTTCTGATACAGCTCAAGATCATTCTAAAGCTGTTCAGGAAAGGTTCATTTCTGTCCTGTGAATGTGATGTTTTAGTATCAGTATTTGTTCAAATAAATATCTAGTTTCAACAATAGTTTTAGTATCAATTAGTGTCTGATTTCGATACTTTTGAGAATTCTAGTTCTATTTGAGAGAAGACTGAAATATGATACATACATGTAGATATATATTTTTTGCTAATAAAAAGTCAGAATATTTCATATTTTGTAGGGATGTAACGATATCCAAATCTCTCGGTACAATATTATCACGATATGCATCTCGCAGTATGATATTTATTGCGATATTTTGGCAAGGCTGCATATAATTGTAGATAGGACACTTTTCTAATTTTAAAATACCCTGGCAAGATTTTGGTCTGAATTATTTCCATCATAATCCTAAGAATTCAAGTAAAAAACATATTTCTTCATGTTGTCTGCACTGAAACGAATCATGGGATATGTCGTTACTGATGTTTATTAGCTAGTGCTACTATAAAACAATGCATTTAATGCAAAGGAACTTGTAATTCGATATATTGTGACAGCCCACAATATTATTGTGAGACTTTTGACGATATGATATCATGATATTTCAGTTATTGTTACATCCCTAGTTTTTTTGTAGAGAAATTTTTATTGTGATTTGATAATTGCACCAACTGAAATTATGATTTCAATTAGTGAGATGTTATTGCATTGCATATTTATCTACCAATTTTAGTACACTGTCTTGAAAAAATTGTGTGTTTTTTTTTTTTTAGAAATTTTGTATTTATTGTGTTTTTAGCCAAGCATGATGGATGAATTTAATTCACTGTTTATGGAACAAACCATTCTGCACTGGAGAACTGTAATACTTTATTTTGTGTTTTTATACGTGTTGATTGTACATAAAGTGGATAAATGAAATGTGAACTATGGGACCAGCCTCTCAAATCTGCAAAACAAATTTACCTACGGGTATGAATAAAGCGACTTAACCTAACCTTGCCTCAAATGTTTCACAGTATTGCATTAAACTTTTGAACTTTTAACACCAGGCCAAGTTACAGCTCATATCTGTGGAGAGGCAATCCTGCTCACGGTAAGAATTCATGTTTTTCAAAGATTTTTTAGACAGATATGACGTCAATAAATCCTGTTTCTGTGAAGATTTTTAAACAAACGCTTTATCATAACTCTACTTGTAGCTCTGTTAAAATAGTTTCCGCGTTTAAAACTCCACCTGCCAAAGCCAAGAAATTCCAACTTAACATTAACAACAGACTCTAAACAAGAATAACTCAACAAAAGTCAAACAAAGTTCACTCTCACTTTTATAGAGACAAGTATTATAGAGACGTATGAAGAAGCCAGTGACCCAAAAACATATATTAAACGCTGCATGGCTATAGAGTCGGAGCCCCGCCCACTGTGGTATGTGACCGCTGATATGTGGGACATGCACATCTAACTCACACAGATGAGGCGTCTTATGGAGCCTGACAATGGCGAGATTATGTCGACTGTGGAAGTGTCCGCTCTGACCTTTGACCTCCGGAGCCCACATCCAAATGTCAACACAACGTTTATTATAACAAGACACGCACTGGAGAAAGGCCAAGGTGTCGTAAAGATGTTTCAGAGATAATGCGGTAGACATAACAGGAGCGGCGACTATTAATCAACTTTTAAAATATTATAAAACTCTAAATACGTGACCAAAGGACCTTTTATCACAAATAAGCCTAATATTCAGATACTTGCCAACAATATATTTTATTTGCATATATTCTCAATCTAGAAGCCGTATTTCCACTAAACATGCCACGATCTGATTCCGGTATTGAATAGGGCTGAGTATCATTAAGAAGTTGGCGATACGATACATGTCTCGATATGTAGGCCACGACACGATACATATCTTGATACGTAGGCCACGATACGATACATACCTCGATACATAAGTCGCGATACGATACATACCTCGATACGTAGGACACAATACGATACATATCTCGATACATAGGCCAGATTAAGATACATACCTCGATACAAGACATACCTCGATACATAAGTCACGATACGAGACATACCTCGATATGTAGGACACAATACGATACATATCTCGATACATAGGCCACATTAAGATACATACCTCGATACATAAGTCACGATACGATACATACCTCGATACATAAGTCGCGATACGACACATACCTCGATACATAAGTCAC
This sequence comes from Boleophthalmus pectinirostris, assembly GCF_026225935.1. Classification (NCBI taxonomy): domain Eukaryota; kingdom Metazoa; phylum Chordata; class Actinopteri; order Gobiiformes; family Gobiidae; genus Boleophthalmus; species Boleophthalmus pectinirostris. The sequence goes on from NW_026571140.1 coordinate 34,743,972, forward strand.
GATACAAGACATACCTCGATACATAAGTCACGATACGAGACATACCTCGATACATAAGTCACGATACGATACATACCTCGATACATAAGTCACGATACGATACATACCTCGATACACAAGTCACGATACGATACATACCTCGATACATAAGTCGCGATACGATACATACCTCGATACATAAGTCGCGATACGATACATACGTCACGGTATGATACATAGGCCACGATACGATACATACCTCGATACATAAGTCACAATACGATACATACCTCGATACAGTGCACTTTCAATTCAATACGATATATTTCAAATCGATTCAGCACGGTTCAGTAAAAAAATAATGGCAAAATCATCAGGGTAGCTGCGAGGTCTTAAATTTCATGTTCCTCAATTAAGGCCTTAAAAAGTCTTAAATTATGTTGTCTAAATCTTATTTTTTTCACGAAGGTCTTAAATTTCTTTAGCCTATTTTTTTGTTTACTCAACTGAGCTGCAGCGCAATGTTAAATGGGGAAAAAAACAACAACGTGAAATAACGTAACATGAATGAACGTCTAATTTGGAGTATGCGCAAACAATGCTTTGGTTTTTGGCGACGGCAGCAAAACAATAAGTTCCGTTTACACTGCCCAAGACACAAAACTCTGGTCAGATCTGTTCACGTCGCGTACGTGTTTATGTCACATACATCACCACCGACATGCATATCCAATCCAATTCCACACACTTTTGCATCACTGTATGCACACAGATTTCCTCCCAAAAAAAGTGAAGACGCTATGCCACTTTTGTGTCTTCTGTTCGGAATGTCATCATATAAACGTAGCCTTAGAGTCTAGATGTAGTACCGGTAGTTGGTTGGTCATTATTAGAATCAGACCTGGTGCTTTTCGCCCACATAATGGGTGCGACGTTGGTCTTAATTTTCATTTAAGTGGTCTTAAAAATGTCTTTATAAAGTCTTAAATTTGGGGTAGTCAACCCCGGAGATACCCTGATCATGGCTGTGATACTAAAACTCTTTTTTTAAACCACTTCTTGTGCAAAGTTCTTATGAAACACAAACATTTTAATCATCAAAACAGTGAAAATGTCAAATGTGCAGCATAAATGAGTTTCCTTCCTCCTCCTGTAACAAAATAATTTGGTAAAATATACTGAAATATACTCTTGGTGATATATCGATACAGCAGCCCACGATATCCATATTGCATCATCACAAACGATGCAATATTTCGATATTTTTGCACACCCTAGTATTAAATATCAGCAAGACACTGAAAAAATTGCTGTATTAGGATATCGGCTTCCAAATATCTTTTTACAAGTCGTAGTCAGCCCAGAAAGTCTCATAATGATTGAACTTTTTTATTTAAACACAAATCTGTTCTGCTGTTACTTGAAAGATAAATAACAGCTACATCACACACTGAATCAATTTCTCATTTTCGTCATATTTATTTTTTGTTCAAAGGAATTAAATGCTGTTATCAGTTTCTGCACTGGTATCGTTTGATATCGGGGATCAGTAGATGCTTCAAGCTGCAGGAATCAGTATCAAAACTGAAAAAGCTGGATCTGTGCACCCCTAATTTCAAACTTTATTTAGCTGATAATGTATTTTAAAAGTCTAAATACACTTTAGAAATTATCGTTTGACTTGTAGACTTATAAAAAAAAAGGTTTCAGCCCTAGAAAACACCAAACTACAGGATTATTTTTGTGTTCAGTATTCATGATAGGGATGGGCATGATTAATCGATTAATCGATAATTGATCATTAATAATTTCATCGATTACGTTAATTTTAATCGACAAACCGAATGTAGGTTGCTGTGTGTAGCGTGACCAAACGGGTCAGTACATGTGTCTCTCTGCATCAGAAGGAGCGAGACACAAACAGTCGGTCAGTCTGCAACGTACCGAAGCACAAATGCATATTTAACGATGACTTGTACAAGAAATTCCACGCTTTCCGTTGCGTTCGGGACAAGTGTGAGTCCATGTGCACAGTGTATAAAGCAGCACATATGCTTCGGTGTCCAGTGGGAAAAAGTTTTGCCAGGTGAGAGTCGCTCAATGTCGATGACGAGTCCCCACCTCCCTCCCCCCGTACGGTGTCCTGGTTTTGACAAACGCAAATATAGTCACACTAACCTGTATTCCACTGAGTCATGTCTTTTAATCCGACAGAAATTGACCGCATCAGCGACACAAGAGCTGTAGTTTTATCTTCGCTGAGTTTATGCAAATTAGCGATGCGGTTTTAAGTTTTGTTTCTGTGAGAGTTGCGCAAAACTGAATTAAACACATTATAATTTCAAACGGGCTGATGTGGCTCTAGAGTCGTTACGGTTTATACGTCGTAAAGTTGAATTTATTTATGCACATTAGTAGTGCAGATAGTAATAATAATGATGATCATTTTAATATAAACACGTTAATGACTAATCGATAATCGATCGTTAATTCTTCCGACGATCGATTAAGAAAATTTCATCGAATGCCCATCCCTAATTCATGACACTGAAATTTGTACTTTTGCTCGAGTCCCCCTGAGATTAATCCTTCAATATTGGATCAACAACGTGGTTTCAAGTTAATATTAGGTTGGGGTTTAGGTTAAGGTTAGCCAAGTAGTAATTATGGTTAAGGCTGCTATTAGTCTCCTGGAAATGAGTGTAAGGTATGACAATGTAAAGCCTCACAAAGAAAGGAAATGTGAACATTTGTTTCAATAAATGTGACAAACGCACTGTTTCTTCACAGCATTGTACACTAAAGTTGGTTTGTGTGACATCGTAGTCTCTATATAGTTGAGAAATTATTTATTTTGACCCAACATCAAATAAAAAATAGATATAGGAAACATACTATGACACTATGAGAACATCCCTTTCGCTTAAAACCGCAATGTGATGAAACAACAAGCAACTTTCTGCAGCTGAAAGAGAACATAACCATTCTGCCCTGAGACAGACTGATGAAAAAGTGGCTACCATTCTGCGTCTACAGCTTCACCAATTCAATCAACTCTATATTTTAAGTATATGAAGTTGCCAATATGACATATACCTCGATACATTGGCCACAACATGACACATATCTTGATAAAGTAAGAGCTCAGTTCGATATAATATATTTCGAACTGATTCGATATGGTTAAATAAAAAATAATCATGGTTGTAATGCTAAAAGTGTTTGTTAAACCACTTCTTGTGCAAAGTTCATATGAAACACAAACAGTTTAATCATCAAAACAGTGAAAATGTCAAATGTCTTGTTCCCTTTCATTAAACAAGCAACAAAACTGTCACCTAGTTAATCTGCACAATTTCATTTCTCTCCAGCGACTACGTCAGGAATTAGAATACACTAGACGGTTTGCAAGAAGCTGTAGACCGTGCACAGGCTAATCAGAGAAGAGCTGTGAAGCCATGACTGGGTCTCTTTTGTGGTACAGCACAACAGTAAACAAAGCGATCAAGATGGATGTAGACGAAGACAGACATTCTGTGTTGGCGACGATTAATGAGATCGATGATTTAAAGCCGAAACAAAGAGAATGTTTAGTGAATTTTATCAAGGGGAAAGACGTTATTGTCCTTCTTCCTACAGGATTTGGGAAAAGCTTAGCATTACGTACGTCACGACCAAATAGCAGCGATTGGTTAAATAAAAAAAGTACCCGCCTACTGTCGAGCGAACAAATCCTAATGCTGCGAGGTCAGACGGTTTCCACGAAGTGAAACCGTCTGGCTACAAAACTATAGTGCTGGAACAAAATAATTAAGTAAAACACAGAAAATAATACTCTTGGTGATATATTGATACAGCAGCCCACAATATCGATACAGAATCAGCACATTTTGATGTTTTTTGCACACCCCTAATGTGAAGTCCCTTGCCCAAGGACACAAAGGGAGAGAACACAGTAGAGTGATATCTCAACTGCGATCAACAACAGCGTCAAGACAACACAATGGACTTAACACAATGCCTTGTACTAACTGGTAAAGTATGTCCTGAGCTTTTGTCTGATACTCCTCAAAAATCTATAAACTGTTGTCTGTTTATTTTAGCACAATCCAAACACCTTGTTGTTCATCAGATCCACTGAGGCACATATTTTTTTCACAAGCGCAGAACGTGGCACTGAAAAAACAAAACATTTAGAGCACATTTTCAATTTGAGATAACTGTTTCCACTTCAGATAAAACCCCGTAACAAAGACAAAGTGGCAACACCATCAAAACAAACCGGGCTTGAAATTTAACAACCTCTCTGTGGTTTTAACGGGCGAAAATAAAACTTAAGACATTGTATTCGAATGGCAGGTCGTTTAGGAGCTATTCTCGTTTTGAATTGAGACACTTGTGTGAAGTCCCTAGACATGTTACACAATAGCCCATTAGATTTCCCATGTAAACAATACTGTCTCTCGTCTTCTCTGTTAACCACACTATTACAACACAATATAATTCATCTATAACAATGACTAGACTCTATAATATGAAACGATGCAAGCACGAGTCGTTTTAATAGCATTATAGGCAATTAAAACTGTATTTTTCCCATAGTAATTCAATGTGATCACCAGTGTTTGTAGATTCCTATTGCTATGGGAGCAAGGTGCACAACGTAGCGTACAACTAATGCGTCCAGGGGAATGAACTAATGAACTTTGCTCCACGTGAAGTTCAGATCGTGCGTAATTATCAGCGCCGATTGCTTTAAACCGGGTTAGTACTTCGTAAGCAGTCCTCATTCGGAACACTGACGCAAGTTTTCACCCTTTACGCGCAATGGACTCATCAAATTGACACATTATTCAATAGGCTTTCAGGTTACGCTGCGTAAATTGTCACGTTAAAGCCGTGGGGGTTGTTTGTTTAAAGCCGTAAAAGTGCTGAAACAAAGTTGAATCTTAAAAATAGACAGTTTGAATGCTCAGTTAGGGATGAAAACGAAAGCAACCCCGTTAGCAAAACCACAACATCCAAAAAACTGTTGTGGTGGTGGCGCGTTTACGAACCTGACTCGCTTTGTGGAACTGCTTCTTCAGCCCGGCCACTGACATCTTTGCACCGAGGACTGGCACTCCACGCCCGGGGGAAACAGTGCGGTGAAATGCGGGTGAAAGAGAAACCGGAGCGACGCTAAAGAAAGAGACGATCCCCGGGTATCCACTGCGCTGTACTCATCCGTCTCCAGTGTTTGAGGCAGCAGCGACATCACAGAGCTGACAAGTGACGCACGGACGCACGCACCGCAGCGGAAATGAAAAGACGGTTTGGAAAATAAAAGCTGGACATAATTCTACCGAGAGTTGTACTTGTTACTTTTTTTTAAATTAAGATTTTACATATTGAAACATACAAAACATAAAAAAAATAAAAAATAAAAATAAACTAAAATAAATATAAAATAATAAAATAAAATAAATAATAAAATACAAATAATAAAATAAATAATAATAATACATTTAAAATAAAATAATTAAATAAATAAATAAAAGAAAAAGAAAAGAAACATTTAAAAAATAAAAAATAAAAACATTATTTTTAAATAAAAAAATTTAATTTATAATTAATTAAAAAAAACAAATAAAAAAGAAAAGAACATTTATAATAATAAAATAAAATAAAATTAAAAAAGTAAATGACATAAAATTAAATAAAATTAAAATAAAATTAATTTAATTTAATTTACATTTCTTTTATAAAAAATAATAAAATAAAATAAATTATTTTAAAAAAAATAATAAATAAATAAACAAACAAAACTAAATAAAATAACATAAAACAAATTTTTTTAAATTAAATTAAGTAAAATAAATACACACATTAAAACCCACCCCCCAAAACACACGGTTCACTCAATTTGAATTATGATTTCTAGATGTGAAAATTCTTTTCAATGCGAAACAATGTCAGTCAAATGTCTTTAAAGTCCTCAAGTTTTCCTTTAGACATGTAGCTCAACTTCTCCAGTACCAAATTGCTGGACATTAATTTAATCCACTAGTTTACTTTGTGCCTCTTTATTTCCTTCCAAGTGAGAGCAATAACATGATTGGCCTGCAATAAACAAAACATTACAAGCTTCTTTCTATTTAAATTAACACTAAAGCTGTTGGGGAAGAGCTGTAGTAGGCAGAGTTTATAATCTAATGGCATTTCATATTCAATTAAATCTGAAATTACAGTAGTGACCTCTTTCCAAAACAGCTGGAATTCTTCTCACTGCCACATACAATGAAAAAGGGTCCAGTTTTCCCTGCCACGCTTTACTCAATCATCAGGAATATTTGGATTAAAATGGTGAAGTTTTACAGGTGCAATATAAATCTTAAATGACCATTTGAACTGCAGCAACATGAATCTGGTGCTGATTGTTTGTTTTGGTGCACCAATAGTTAGAAGTTAGAAGTGGGTGATGAGTTCAAAATGCTTTCTCTATTTATTTATTTATTTATTTGTATTTATTTATTTTCAGAGTCAAATTTTCCTATAAGGACAATAAAGGGCACCTTAACCTCACTTTAATCGCATGTTTTTCAAGCTTCTCAAGGCTGTTTCTTCTTCTAAACTTCTAAACACCTGTTCCTGCAGTTTAATGCCATGATGAGTGCAAAAAACAAAATCTAGTCAAGTTAAGATGACTTGAATTAAGAAAGTTTAATCATGATTTGAATCAATTTCACTTGACAAGTAAAATGATCTGCCAGTGGAACCAGACTTTTTGTACTTAAAATATGAAAATACAACATGCTATGCTTAAATTAAGAAACTTTTTGCATTTAAAATAAGAAACAAAATCGAATATTGCTTGAATTAAGAAAAACACACTTATAATTGGTAGATAGTTTTACTTGTCAACTCAAATAAAGTCAAATGTTCTTAATTTAAGTCATTTTAACTTACCTAGATATTGTTTTTTTCCTGTATTGTCGTCCTTTTTATGCAAATCATTAACATCTTCACGGAGCATGATCTAATTCATCTCCTCCTGTGGACACGTGGTTCTATTAAAAGCGCTTTACTTGTATTTTGAAAGCTCGTGGAGGAAGTGTGCGTGTGGTGAGGTCGCTTGGTGGCGCTGCTGTGCGGAGGAGGAGAGGGTTTCCTGAACAGAGATGTCGCCCTCTTCTGAAAGCTCATTGGCTGAGTGTAAAAAATGATAAAGATATTTCTAACAAAACATGAAAAATGGATTTTAACACTGCCTCTAAGAAATGCTGTGGGGAATTGGAAAGCCTTTCTTATTCTCATTGGATTAATTCACCTTTATGCACATTTGCAAACTCTACTTTAGTTCATCTTACAGACAATTTAAGAATTAGATGTAAATAATTAAACATTTCACGCGTTTTTGCTTCTGTCTGTTTTGGACATATTCCAACAAGTTATGTAAAATTAAATATTTTATTATGTGGCTCAAACTGAAACTGAGCAATGTAAAAGAGCTGTAATTGCGTGTTTGTTTGTTTTTGCATGGGTGACACACAGCGCCTCTACAGGTCACTGAAGTTACCACAGGGATTGTTTCTTTCTATTTTCTTTTTGTCTTTGTGCACAAGGAGGTAAAGTGACCCCCAACAGACCCTGAAACAACAAAGGATTTTTTTCATTAATTTTAATACATTGTTTCCCAAAGACAGGGTCGCAACCCTTATGTGAGTATAAGAGAGTATTTTTGGGGTCGCCTTGTCATGATCTGCATGTAGATCTGTACAGCGTTGGGAAGATTACTTTTAAAATGTATTCCCCTACAGATTACAGATTACAGTCTGTAACGTAATCCATTAAATTACTTAAAGTGAGTAACGTAATCTGAATACTTTGGATTACTTGATATTGTCATGCTTTTTAAAACTACGTGGCGGCTGGTGGCCTCTGTCAGTTTTTGATTAATATTTGAGTTTTCCCATACTCCCCTTGGCCTAGTGAGGACAAAATTATATATAACCACAGAGTTTAGGATGGACGTGAGCTGGAGGGAGCTGTGATTGTGAAGACGGGATTTCCTAACCCCGAGAAGCAAATAATTGACATTTTGTTTAGATCAATCCTATAAATTACTTTCATTTTTGTTTGATTACTAGTTAAAGGTGGGTTATGTAATTTTTCTGCCGCTGCTCTAACATGTTATGGCTTTACTTGCAATGTTCCACTTCATGGCATTAAATATACTGAATTTTAAGGTGTATTTTTGTTACATATTCCTCCTCCATGTTGAGAGGAGCAGCTGATGTGTCTCAGGCATCTGCCACCTGGACGTTTCTCTCAGGAGGTTTTCTGGACATGTCTCACTGGGAGGAGGCCCCGGGGAAGACCCAGGACATGCTGGAGGGACTATGTCTCTCGGCTGGCCTGGGAACGCATTGGGGTCCCCCCGGAGGAGCCGGAGGAAGTGTCCGGGATGAGGAAGTCTGGGAGTTCCTGCTTAGACTGCTGACCCCGCGACTTGGCCCCGGATAAGCGTAAGAAAATAGATGGATAAACGGATGGATGGACTTTTTACCACACACAATATGAAGTCATAAATTGTTAATTACACTACAAGAATGTGATTGCTAATGAACAGTTTTATTAACGACAACAGAATATAACATTTAAAAAATATAACAATCAACATTTAACAAATTACAATAATCAACATAAAACTAAACTTAAAAACATAAAGTCATAAAGTAACACCCACAACAAATACAAAACAACAACAACAACAAATTGTATAAGTTTGCAGTGGCATCTTTATTTATTTATTTATTTATTTATTGAATAGGGACAGTGCACATTAATGAACAACATTGCAGTGTAAATATGCCAGATTATAGCAAGACTGCTAATTTCCATCTGTAGTCCCTAGGCCTACCCAACATGCTACAGGTCTCCAGAACAGTTGATAGTCAAGGTCAGTTAAATACAATCAATCAATGAACCTGTCCAGGGACTACAGGTGGAAATTAGCACTGATGCTACAACCTGATGTACAATGCATCTCTCCTGTCAAGGTTAATGTGAAAATTGTGCGCTGTCCCTGTCTCAAATAAATAAATAAATACATAAAGAAGGAAATAGGAAGATCACTGATGTATTTAGCGCCTCCTGGAGGTGATGTAACGGCGAATACGGGTCATGGTTCGACGTATACCTGCTATGACACGTCCAAACCTTTTCCTCATGCCTGACCAGAAGGAGGCGCTTTTGTGCCCACTATTATCTGCAGTTTCAGACTTCAGATCATTTGAAGAGTCGCTAACGGAGATGTCAGCCTTCACATTATTCTCCTCCACAGGCTCAGTGATGAAGGAAACAGCATTATTTCCCCTGAAACAGCCTTCGTCAATCTCAATCAGAGGGCTGTGGGTACAGTCAGCTTCCTCTGGACGGCAGGTGATCTGAGCCTGTTCATGTTCAGATGTAAGCTCCTCTTTCAGACTGGTGCTGACCTCATCACTATGGTCCACCTGAAAACATGAGATGTTGCAGGGCCAGACAGCTTTCTCAGGTTCGCTCGTGTTCAGAGGACGTGTTGTTGTGGCACTCAGGAGGGGACCTCACATCTTCAAAGGTCAGTGAGTACCCTGGCCTCTCAAGTAAAGCTGCAGAGGACTGTAGGTTCTGCTCTGGATCATCTTGAGCTGGATTTTCCACAGGAGCAGATCTGGAGGTCTTCAGGGTTACTGCCATAAGATCATAGGCACTTTGGACATATTCACTGTCAGAGTAACTCAGGTGTTCCATTGTTATGAATGGATGGCTCAGGGCTTGGTCAACAGGTAGCCTCTTCTCTGGGTCAACCTGGAGAAGATTTTTAACAAAATCAAGGAAAACCTCCAGGTCCAAGACAGCATCTTCATCCTCGTCATTAGTCTCTAACATTATGGCTTCTGCGAGATCTGAAAACTCGTCCAGTTCACACTCAGAGACCTTTGGGCTTTTCTGGTTTGTCTCCTGATATTCGGTGGGGCTCTTGAATCTCCACTGGCTGCCTGTCTGGAGAAAGTATTTATCTGCGAAAACACTTCTCTGCAACATCTCATTGCTGGGTTGTCCAAGGAGATGGATAATGGTCCTCAGGTGGTCATACTTGGATGAGTAAGAGAACAGGTCGCAGCCTAAGAGGCCCTCTGCCAGCAAGCAGCCCAGGGACCACATGTCCAGGGCCTCGGACAGGGGAGCACCCAGGACCACCTCAGGAGCACGATATGCCAGACACATCATATTCGTGCCCTGTTCTAATTCTGAGAGGTGACCTCCACAGCCAAAGTCAATCAGCTTTACTCTAAATGGCTGCGCTTGGTGGTTGACCAACATAATGTTGTCAGCTTTCAGATCACCATGAAAGACCTGAGCTTCCTTCAGTGCTTCAAAAGCTACAAGGAGCTGTTGGGCAACAGTCCTCAGCTCACTCAGTGACAGAGAGGGTTCAGGACGGCCCATGACCAGGTCCACAAGGCTGCAGTCAAGTATTTCATAGACGATGCAGTGGTACTTCTCACACGTGAAGTGCTCGATGTACTTGATGATATTCACCTCGTCTGGATCAATGTTCCCCAGATGCTGGATAACTTCCAGCTCCTCTTCCATATCATCATCATCTTCAAACAGTTTCACTGCCACCACTTCTTTGGTTTTGGAGTTGAAGCATTTGGCAACTTTTCCACATGCTCCTTCCCCAAGAAACTTCAGAAAGGTGTAGTTCCCTAACTTTGGGTGGGCGCCCTCTGCTGGAGGGCAGGTGATTGTTGAGGAAACTGATGCAGACATTGTAAAAGTGAGTGATTGTACGAGCTCCAGTAAACGTAGACTGTCTCTATCAGTGTGTTTGTTCAAATGAGGACCTGAGACCTGACACTTATAACGTGAGACCTGCGCTTTGTGCTTTGATACATAATTCGTTGCCATGGAGATGGAATGTGGCTTTGCCATGATGTCACTATTGACATTTACATCTGAATCCATGTTTACATTTAAAAATATGACCTGGTGACCCCTGAATCCTCTACAATTTGCCTATCAGTGCCATGTAGACATGGAAGATACAATCTATCTTCTACAGCAGACTCACTCACATGTGGATGGTGTTAAGGCTCTGATGATATTGTTTTTTTGTTTTTGTTTTGTTTTTCTCCAGTGCCTTTAATACAGTCCTTTTCTGATGAATGACAACGTGCTCAGGATGGGTGTCAGCTCCTCCGTTGACTGACTACCTGTCAGGGAGGTCTCAGTACATGAGACTGCGGACAACCCTGTCTGATACAGTGGTCAGTAATGTAGGAGCTCGTCAGGGTACAGTTCTGTCACCATTTCTGTTCACTGTGTACAATAAAATCAAATTCCTTTTAATCCTGACTCAAAACAATTATCTGGAAAAATAAATATAATCCAGCATGTTGTCAGCAGCTGTGTGTGTGTCCTCTGTCTATGGCCAAAGCGCCGTTTATATTCATTGCAGAGCCCCGATACAAATGAGCACTTAGCACACATAGGAACACTGTCTATTACCTCAGCTAACAAGATGAGAGCACATTACCAGTATGTCCAAAAGTTAAAGTAATTCCACTCATTGCTGGTCATTAAACCAGGTCTAAACCAGGTCTAAAACCACATCTAAACCAGGTCTAAACCAGGTCTAAACCAGGTCTAAACCAGATCTAAACCAGGTCTAAAACCAGGTCTAAACCAAGTCTAAAACCAGGTCTAAACCAGGTCTAAATCAGGTCTAAACCCAGGTCCAAACCAGATCTAAACCTGGTCTAAAACCAGGTCTAAAACCAGGTCTAAACCAGGTCTAAAGTATTCAGATTACATTACTCAATTTAAGTAATTTAATGGATTACGTTACAAACTACATTTTGGGGTCTGTAATCTGTAGGGGAATACATTTTAAAAGTAACCCTCCCAACACTGGTGACTGGACGTTTCTCTCAGGAGGTTTTCTGGACATGTCTCACTGGGAGGAGGCCCCGGGGAAGACCCAGGACATGCTGGAGGGACTATGTCTCTCGGCTGGCCTGGGAACGCATTGGGGTCCCCCCGGAGGAGCCGGAGGAAGTGTCCGGGATGAGGAAGTCTGGGAGTTCCTGCTTAGACTGCTGACCCCGCGACTTGGCCCCGGATAAGCGTAAGAAAATAGATGGATAAACGGATGGATGGACTTTTTACCACACACAATATGAAGTCATAAATTGTTAATTACACTACAAGAATGTGATTGCTAATGAACAGTTTTATTAACGACAACAGAATATAACATTTAAAAAATATAACAATCAACATTTAACAAATTACAATAATCAACATAAAACTAAACTTAAAAACATAAAGTCATAAAGTAACACCCACAACAAATACAAAACAACAACAACAACAAATTGTATAAGTTTGCAGTGGCATCTTTATTTATTTATTTATTTATTTATTTATTTATTTATTTATTGAATAGGGACAGTGCACATTAATGAACAACATTGCAGTGTAAATATGCCAGATTATAGCAAGACTGCTAATTTCCATCTGTAGTCCCTAGGCCTACCCAACATGCTACAGGTCTCCAGAACAGTTGATAGTCAAGGTCAGTTAAATACAATCAATCAATGAACCTGTCCAGGGACTACAGGTGGAAATTAGCACTGATGCTACAACCTGATGTACAATGCATCTCTCCTGTCAAGGTTAATGTGAAAATTGTGCGCTGTCCCTGTCTCAAATAAATAAATAAATACATAAAGAAGGAAATAGGAAGATCACTGATGTATTTAGCGCCTCCTGGAGGTGATGTAACGGCGAATACGGGTCATGGTTCGACGTATACCTGCTATGACACGTCCAAACCTTTTCCTCATGCCTGACCAGAAGGAGGCGCTTTTGTGCCCACTATTATCTGCAGTTTCAGACTTCAGATCATTTGAAGAGTCGCTAACGGAGATGTCAGCCTTCACATTATTCTCCTCCACAGGCTCAGTGATGAAGGAAACAGCATTATTTCCCCTGAAACAGCCTTCGTCAATCTCAATCAGAGGGCTGTGGGTACAGTCAGCTTCCTCTGGACGGCAGGTGATCTGAGCCTGTTCATGTTCAGATGTAAGCTCCTCTTTCAGACTGGTGCTGACCTCATCACTATGGTCCACCTGAAAACATGAGATGTTGCAGGGCCAGACAGCTTTCTCAGGTTGCTCGTGTTCAGAGGACGTGTTGTTGTGGCACTCAGGAGGGGACCTCACATCTTCAAAGGTCAGTGAGTACCCTGGCCTCTCAAGTAAAGCTGCAGAGGACTGTAGGTTCTGCTCTGGATCATCTTGAGCTGGATTTTCCACAGGAGCAGATCTGGAGGTCTTCAGGGTTACTGCCATAAGATCATAGGCACTTTGGACATATTCACTGTCAGAGTAACTCAGGTGTTCCATTGTTATGAATGGATGGCTCAGGGCTTGGTCAACAGGTAGCCTCTTCTCTGGGTCAACCTGGAGAAGATTTTTAACAAAATCAAGGAAAACCTCCAGGTCCAAGACAGCATCTTCATCCTCGTCATTAGTCTCTAACATTATGGCTTCTGCGAGATCTGAAAACTCGTCCAGTTCACACTCAGAGACCTTTGGGCTTTTCTGGTTTGTCTCCTGATATTCGGTGGGGCTCTTGAATCTCCACTGGCTGCCTGTCTGGAGAAAGTATTTATCTGCGAAAACACTTCTCTGCAACATCTCATTGCTGGGTTGTCCAAGGAGATGGATAATGGTCCTCAGGTGGTCATACTTGGATGAGTAAGAGAACAGGTCGCAGCCTAAGAGGCCCTCTGCCAGCAAGCAGCCCAGGGACCACATGTCCAGGGCCTCGGACAGGGGAGCACCCAGGACCACCTCAGGAGCACGATATGCCAGACACATCATATTCGTGCCCTGTTCTAATTCTGAGAGGTGACCTCCACAGCCAAAGTCAATCAGCTTTACTCTAAATGGCTGCGCTTGGTGGTTGACCAACATAATGTTGTCAGCTTTCAGATCACCATGAAAGACCTGAGCTTCCTTCAGTGCTTCAAAAGCTACAAGGAGCTGTTGGGCAACAGTCCTCAGCTCACTCAGTGACAGAGAGGGTTCAGGACGGCCCATGACCAGGTCCACAAGGCTGCAGTCAAGTATTTCATAGACGATGCAGTGGTACTTCTCACACGTGAAGTGCTCGATGTACTTGATGATATTCACCTCGTCTGGATCAATGTTCCCCAGATGCTGGATAACTTCCAGCTCCTCTTCCATATCATCATCATCTTCAAACAGTTTCACTGCCACCACTTCTTTGGTTTTGGAGTTGAAGCATTTGGCAACTTTTCCACATGCTCCTTCCCCAAGAAACTTCAGAAAGGTGTAGTTCCCTAACTTTGGGTGGGCGCCCTCTGCTGGAGGGCAGGTGATTGTTGAGGAAACTGATGCAGACATTGTAAAAGTGAGTGATTGTACGAGCTCCAGTAAACGTAGACTGTCTCTATCAGTGTGTTTGTTCAAATGAGGACCTGAGACCTGACACTTATAACGTGAGACCTGCGCTTTGTGCTTTGATACATAATTCGTTGCCATGGAGATGGAATGTGGCTTTGCCATGATGTCACTATTGACATTTACATCTGAATCCATGTTTACATTTAAAAATATGACCTGGTGACCCCTGAATCCTCTACAATTTGCCTATCAGTGCCATGTAGACATGGAAGATACAATCTATCTTCTACAGCAGACTCACTCACATGTGGATGGTGTTAAGGCTCTGATGATATTGTTTTTTTGTTTTTGTTTTGTTTTTTTTCTCCAGTGCCTTTAATACAGTCCTTTTCTGATGAATGACAACGTGCTCAGGATGGGTGTCAGCTCCTCCGTTGACTGACTACCTGTCAGGGAGGTCTCAGTACATGAGACTGCGGACAACCCTGTCTGATACAGTGGTCAGTAATGTAGGAGCTCGTCAGGGTACAGTTCTGTCACCATTTCTGTTCACTGTGTACAATAAAATCAAATTCCTTTTAATCCTGACTCAAAACAATTATCTGGAAAAATAATATAATCCAGCATGTTGTCAGCAGCTGTGTGTGTGTCCT